>NC_056725.1:914062722-914362722 GCF_019279795.1 Protopterus annectens
CTGCATCGTATGACACACACATGCCCCATTCATCAGAACAAACAAGAAGAAGATGGTAATGGTTACTTGCTTATCTGGAGCCAGAATCTGCTAAGTTATACGCAAGTCAAATCACTATACCACAGGTACCAATATAATTATATCATAGTCCTTGTGGGAGTTAATGACCTAAGATGTGCTTCCTTGGAATATCTGAAAACAGACATTGTTGATCTCTCTGAATATGTGTCTCAGGCAGGTATGTGCCTTGCATTGGGCAGCAGTCTACCATCTCCAAGGATGATGCCACAGTATGAGCAAAAGATGACTGACTTCAATAATTGGCTTAGTTTCAGGTGTCTTTACAGGGAGAGTAAATATCTGTCAACACGGGAGGTGTGGTTAACAGACCATGTTGCTTTGCAAAGGATCATCTGTATCTGTCTCTCCCAGCCTTCCAAATATTGGCTAAAACTTTATCCACCTTCTTAAAGCCATTTTAGGCAATGGCAAATTGACAAAATTACCAAAATAGTAATTAAAACCCAAAGAAGCTAAATGTGTTACTGCTCAATGCTGGAAGACTAAACAAGAAATTCCACACCCTACAACCTCTTCTCATTCTGGGAAATATAGACATTTGTGCCATTACCACAACATGGTTTATATCTGCAGAAGTACTCAGGCCTACGCAAGGCTTTAGCGCCTTTCACACATTTAGACCATCAGCTGTACAGACACAGATGATGGATGGAGGCGTCTCAGTCTATATTAACAACAAGCACAACTCTGGTTAAACAGGACATCCCCTGGAATTTATTCAAGTGAAAATCATCACAGACAAAGTTCCATACCATATCCTAGCAAGCTACACATCACCCTCTATAGCCCTAAAATCCCATAGCTCATACCTAGACCAACTGGAGATATTCACCATTAAGTCAAATACCATACACATGGGAGATTTTAACTACCCCTCTATAGACTGGGAAACATGCACTGCCTCATACTCACAGGCACAATTCCTGGACTTTATTAATACAAATACTCTTTACCAGGTAGTGTGTGCACCCACTAGAATTTCAAACATACTGGAAATGTTGCTCACCAATATGGGAGAGCACTGCAACCCCTCACCCAATGCCACGTTCTCATTGGTGAGGTCAGACCACAAAGCTGTCTCCTTCATCAACTCTGTACTCCCAGCAAACCCCTTAACACTTAAGAACTATTTCAAAGCTACCTACACCCTATTAAGCAATAGTTTATCAAAATTCACTGCTCCTACCAACCCAGAGTTCACAGCAACCTATGCAGAAATGTTTGCAGATACCCTGAATATCATGTAAATGGCTGTATAAAGGTTGCTATATCTACTAGAAGTAAGCCCAAAACAAACTCTAGAAACAGACTGCACTGGTAGAATCCTAACTTTAACAAGTTATATAACAAGAGGAAAAAAAAAGTCATGGTTAAAATCAGGAAGAACAACTCCATAATGATAACAGCTACAGTATCTAATTAAACTAAACAGGAAACTAAGAGAACCAATTAAGTCCAACAAGGCCATTTATGAAGTCAGGATAGCCTCACTGGCTAAAGACAATCACAAGGTCTTATACATCTATGTTTGACACATGAAAGACAGCACACATCCGTGTGCTGAACTGGTGGTCAGTGGTAGTGCCATCTTCACTGAGTAGAGGGACATAACAATTTTACTGGCTGACAAATTCAGCTCACATAACCTCTAGAAACTTCCTATCATACCCCCTCCTAATAAATGCCCATTATACATAAGGACACAATTGGGTTGGATTGCATGACTAGGCTTATAAAGGCACAGGTGGTCATTAGCCTGGTATATAACTATGATCCTATGAATCTATGAACAATGCTGACATGCTGTCTAACCTTGGTGTGTACGCACAGTATCACTGTAACATCTACAGTGTTGCTCTGCTTTTCACACTCAGTACAGGTGAAGTAACATTGTAACATGTACGGTGCTGCTGTGTCCTACACCCTCATTGCAGGTGTAGTTTCTGTCTAGCATATAGAGTGCTACTCTACTTTGCACTCCCAGTGTATTTTTTTATTTTATATCTATTCATTTATTTTTGTAATTAAACACATAAATCCATTCTGCACAATCACCTTTTTCTGTGGTAGTCTATGTGCACTGTGTGGTTAAGTGATGTGCACAAACTGACACACTTTACAAATGTAAATAGAAGGGAAAGAACCCATGTCTACTGAGTGATGACCTTTACATTCTACACTAAGCTGTGAAGTGTGTGTGCCACTGATACACTCCTTTCTCACAGTAAGTCATAGATCCATATTCTGCAGCTGTGTGACCTTAAAATGCCTTGTTCTTTTGACATATGAGGTATTAATAAGGGCACTGATGTCTGTATATTAAATGGAAGATGTAATTTACTCTCCAGTGTCATAACTGATAACATAATATAGATTGTGTTCCACATTCCTCTTCCCCTTTCCTCCTTTATAACAGTAATTTTTATTATAAAAACATGCTACAAGTTTACTGAGTTATTACCTGATGTTTGTTATATAGCATAAAGTGATAAATAACTAACACTGCTTTGCACCTTTACTGCAAAAGCCCTGCTCCTCCTCCTCCATGCATAACACCTGTAAGTAGTACAACTGTGGGTACAGTGTTACCAAAGCTGTGTGGTGTTTACTTTCCTCCTCAAATACAGCAGA
Organism: Protopterus annectens; assembly: GCF_019279795.1. Taxonomy (NCBI): domain Eukaryota; kingdom Metazoa; phylum Chordata; order Ceratodontiformes; family Protopteridae; genus Protopterus; species Protopterus annectens. Next base: position 914,065,435 of record NC_056725.1, read on the forward strand.
TTTATGGCTGTTTGTCACTTGCAGTTCTCTTCATTCATAGCACAGGTCCTTCACTTTTTGTTTACAGCACGTGGATATGTACAATTTACCTTTCTCTTCATTAACAGCAGGGGTATGGGCATGTGCCCTTCGCTTTGTTTTTCTTTTCAAGTAGAGCACATGTATGGTGGAGTTTAATTTACTTTTCTGTTGAAACACAGCACAGGAATGTTTTTTTTTGCTCTTTGCACTTCAGGCACAGCACATGCATGGGCACACAGCTTGCAGAATACAGCATCTCTTACAGACAGTTACTCCCCCCATGTACCACTGCATTTTGAAGAACCTTATAGGATGCAATGCACTCCGTGTGACCCACACTCATCCTCTTGAAATTTCCAGTTATGTACCGGAGCAGTCAGCATAACACAAAAAATGAATAGCATACCTGGTCACTGCTCATGGTATCCTTCATTTTCACAACACAACACACACTGATGCTTGATAACAGCTGTGGGATTCTGTTTCTGAATCAAGTCCAGTAGTTACTGAGGAAGAGAGTCCCATGACACTTGATTTGGAGTACTTGACTCACTTGGACTTTAAAATTAAAGAAATAGGAAATGCTGTCTTGTCTCACTGAGATCAACTAGTGAGTCAAGAACATAACATTCAGGACCTCAGCACTGGATTCAGGGTATGGAGGCAGCCTTTGGAGTTGTATGAAGCTAAACTTACTGATTTGGAATAAAGAGCCATCATAAGAACTTGCATTTCCTGGGATTACCAGAAAAAGTTGAGGGCAACAGCTGTAGAGATCTTATTAAATTTAAGTTTGTTGAACAGCCTTACCTTGGCTCAGGAGCTCATGGTGGAATATGTTCATTGAGTATTTTTGCCACAGTCCATAAAATAGTGCTTCTGTAGATCAGTTGTGGTAAAGTTTCCAAGTTTTGCAGTGAAACAAAATGTACTGGGGAATGTATGCGATGCTTTGAAACAACTGATATACAATGGTAATAGCATGATTGTGGATCTGGACTATTGTCAGTTTACCCAACAAAGGTTGTATGTATTCTTTCCAGAGAATAAATTGTGTAAGTCCAGGGCCTATAAGTATAAACTCCCTTACCTAGCACTATTTAAAGTAGCCCTTCAGAGAGGCTTTCTCTCCTTTAAAGGACACTGTAAAAAAACATTCTCAGTTTGCTCCTCAGCAAGAGCGTAGTGAAACCAGTATTACTGAGTAACAAACACTTCTATTACGAAGGGGCAAGCCATGAGCCCGAAGCAGATTGAGACACTTACAGTCAACTAATAAATAATCAAAACCATTCAGATACTGCTGCACTACTAGCTTATGTTCAATGTAATAATTAAAAATATCATTTTAGATAAAGAATGTTCGTGTCTTCATATATTTTAACTTGGTGTTATAATTTATAACGTTTTTGATGCTTTTATTCCTCATGAACATATATATGTCTATATAATCTGAAAGATAGAATGCATTTATTTTACGTCTTTCAATAGAAAGTGGTGTATGTGATACTCCAAACTGGGCAATTTAGAAATACTTTGTTATTCTGTTTTTTTTTTTAGTGGCGGATAGTTGCTGCCTGCCCAGCTCTACACTGCTGCTTAAGAATGCTATTAACATGCTGTATGTACACGGTTACATTTAAAACTCTAGTCATGTTTTTTGCAATCAGATTAAAAACTTTTTCAATGCTGGGTGATCTTGAGAGGGGAAGCGAAGCAATTTAACAGGTCTGTCTCATTTTTTTTTGTTAAAATTTAATTGACCATTGCAGATTTATTTATTTTTATTTATTTATTTTACATTTGTTAACAGGAATAGTCCAGCTGGATATATGTCCATTTTCAGTGGAGGCCCGGGGAGAAAAGCTCCAAAGAGACATTTTTTACAGAACATACAGACAAACTTGGGTACATATTTCATCTAGATCCATTAGGCTATCTAGTTATTGACACTTATAGGTATATACTACAGATACGTAAGGTACAAACTACAGACAGATACATTTTACAATAGTCATTAAACAATTTTACATTGTTCATACTAACACTGTTATATGTATGTTATCATACCTTTGATGTGGTATACATTTATATGCAAGTAACAGATAGGACTCTAGTTTAGGACAATGGTTACAATAGTACTGGAGTGGATCAGGTATTAGTCTGGAGTTGAACAGGGACATAACCATTTGTTGCTGAGGTAGTTGTAGATAGCTTTTTTAAATGTAGGTAGTGAGGTAATCAGGGCTAAGGATGTAGGCAGGGAGTTCCAGATTTTGGCCACATAAGAAGAGTAAAGGGAGTCTCCAGCATGGTTGTTGGATCTAGTAACAGTTAACTGTAATTTGTCAGTTGAGCGGAGTTGCCTAGGACAGGAATATTGTTGAACAATGGTAGCCAGTGAAGGTGATATATTTTGTTGATAGAGTATTTTGTGAGTAGTAACCAGCTGACTATAAATAAATAAGTTTGGTAGTTCCATCCAGCCCAAGTGCTTTAGGTTTAGGCAGTGATGTGTTCTGTAGGAGCTGTTGTTGGCAAATTTGGTTGTCTGATTGTAGCAGGTTGTCATTTTATTGATTTCTGTTTTGGATAAGTTAATCAAGATGGGTGAGGCGTACAGTAGTGTTGAGAGAAGGTGTGTACGTGCAATTGTAGTTCTAGCATTATGGGTCAGGAATGCTTTATGTTTGTAGAGGCTGCCTAGCTTTTTGTTAGTATTTTTAATGGCCAGATTAATGTGTACATCAAATTTGAGCTTATTGTCAATAGTAATACCTAGTAGTTTTGTCTGGGCTTCTGGTGATATGGAGGTACCATTATTAGAGTGGATAGTAAAGGTGCAGGTGGGGGCAGTTGTAGCTGAGGGATGAAATAGCAGGAGCTTAGTTTTTTTGGGGTTGAGTATCAAGCCATTCTCAGTGAGCCATGTTTCCACTGAATGAAAGTTATCCTGTGTCTTTTTGTGGAGGTCTGGTAAAGTAGGGGTGTTCCATATTATAGCTGAATCATCTGCGTATTGTATAAGGCTTGAACCTTTTGCAACTGAGTGGAGATTATTTGTAAAAATTGAGAAGAGCAAGGGGCCCAGTATAGATCCCTGAGGTACTCTGAGCGTTACAGGTAAGAGTGGAGATAAGTTATTATTCCATAGTACTGCCTGTTGTCTATTGTTGAGGTAGTTTTTAAACCAGGAGACTGATGAGGTATCTAAGCCTAGGCTTACAAGATGGGAGATAAATTTTTCATGGCTGACCATGTCACATGCCTTTGATAGGTCTAGGAAGAGGGCTGAAGAAAGCTTACCATTATTTCTATTGTGATTAATGGTATATATGAATGCTAGCAGGGCGGTGGTTGTGCCACATCCTGGCCAAAACCCATGCTGTGTATGAGATATGAGCTCTTGATCAATAAGATGTGTCATTAATTGATGGTGAATACATTTTTCTAATATTTTATCAAGTGGGGATAATATTGCTATTGGTCTGTAGTTAGATATGTCATAAGAATTTCCCCCTTTGTGTAGGGGTATGATATAGGCAGTTTTCGAGATCAAGGGTACTGAACCTTCTGAGATGGATCGGTTTATTAGGATTGAGACTGGTTTAGCTATTTCATTTGCTGCAAGTTTTAAGAAATCATTGGGGAGGGAATCTGCTCCTAGTGTTGTTGGTTTTAGTTGGGATAGTAGTTTTCTCATATAGGAGGTTGAGGTGGGTTGTAGCTTAAATGTGGGGTAGTTGTTATGTTTGGGGGGGCACTAATAGTATTTGTATAGGTTTGGGTTTGGGCAAGGGCAAGTACAGTCTCAGTAAAGAATGAGTTAAATGATTCAGCTATGTTTTCTTTTGTTAAGCCTGTTGTTGGGGGTGGGATAGTGTTTTTTCCAGGGTGTAGTAACCTGTTTAAGCCTGCCCAGAATTTTTTTGGATTGTTTGAGTGTTGGGTTTGATGGGTGATAAAGTAATTTCTTTTATCTTGCATGATTAGTTTCTTAGTTAGATTTCTTATCTGTTGGTATGCTTGCTGTGTTCCTGGGTTTTTGTTGGACCTCCAGGCTGTCCAGGCTCTATTCCTTTCTTTTATTTTTTGCCTTGTTTCCCTTGATAACCATGGAACTGTTTTAGATCTAATTCTGGTAGTTCTTGGAGGGGCATGCCTATTTAAAATCTCTAAGAAGGTAGAGTTAAAGTGTTTGATAGCTTCTTCTAGGGGTAGATAATACAGTTGCGACCAGTTGTAGAGCTGTAGATCTTGTAAGAAGTTTGGTAAGTTGAAGTGCTTTTTGTTTCTTATTGTTTGGAGTATAGGTGTTTGGGGGTGGTGGGAGTTATATTTGTGTAGGAAGGTAGTTTGATGGTCATTTAGTGAGTCAGGAAGGGTACCTGCTAAATAGGAGCAAGGTATTTTGTTTAGTAAAATCCAGTCTAAAAGTGTTTCTCTTTTACTATTTTTGTCGACTCTAGTGGGTTCTTTGATTAGTTGAGAGAAGGTAAGTAGGTTGATATGATTAGTGGGAGCCTGGGAAGAGCATGTGAGCCTGTCAGTATTAAAGTCCCCTAATAGAATAGTTTCTTGTGGCAAGGTTTGTGATAGCCATTGTAGTAAATTTTCCATGATGGGGATATTATTGCCTGGGGGGATATAGCCTGTAACTAAGTTAATAGTTTTGTTGTTACCTATTTTGAGCCTAGTTAAGAGTAATTCTGCCTTGTCCAGAGGGGGTAAAGTCAACTCAGTTTTAGCTATGGATAGTGTATTTTTATAAAGTAGAGCAATGCCTCCACCTTTCTTCATTGGTCTATCTTGCCAAAGGATACTGTATCCAGGTGGTAGGATCTCTGTATCCTTGGTAATTGGTTTTAGCCATGTTTCTGTTAAACTGATTATATCTGTGAGATTAGAGTATGAAGCTCATGTATCTTTTTGTTGTTGCTCCTGATATTTATTTTTAGAAGGAGTAGACTATTTGCTGGTCTGGTATTGATTTGGGTTAGTTTGGGAGGTTTTATATTAGTAGGAGGATTTGTATCAGATAACAGTAAAGTTTCAGTGTCTAATGCATTCTGACAGCAGCTGTTATTTACTAATTTAGGTGGATCTGTTGACTTGAACTACGTGTGATCTTGCTATAATGACCTGGACTGTGAATAGTATGGTAGACTGTCATTAAAGAGATGGGATAGTTAAAAATGTTCTTAAGAACTCAGACTTTATTCCTATAGGAAACACACTTAATTGACCAGAAGCACTTAGGAATTTTTAGAGAGGACCTACTAAGTAAGATAGGATGTCACTTTCTACAATGCTCAAAGAAGAGAAGTCAGGAAACCTTCCCTTTTCCATTGTTGACCAACTGATAGAAGAGGGGGGAAGGTTTGTCCCTTTAAAAACATGATTTATAGTCAAGTGGTACCTGTTAGCAATGTATATCTCCTTCCAGAGACACCTCCAAAGATCATGGCAACACACTTGAGAAATGAATGACTTTTCAGTAACAGACTGCAATCTAGAGAAGAGGCTTGAACTTTGTACTGCCCAGATGAAGTATCTGCGGGGTGTAGGAAGGTGAAGAGATTTTATCATCATGAAGTAGATTAAATATGAGGTTTTAAAATATGTTTGGAATGTGTGATGTCCAAGTAGTTTTGGCTCACTCAGTGGTCTCCTATAACTGTTATTCTTCCCATTTATGGAAGTTTTTTCAAAACAGATACATTCTTTATAACCATGGAATATGGATATGTTCTACAGTCCCTGGTAATTGTCCCCATTTTTCTGTCTGACCATTCACCTCTCAGATGCTCCTTTCAAACTAAATCAGAGATGCTGGAAATTAAATTTGTCCTTATGTAAAGCTGACAGATTCAAAAAGACAAATACCTGATATTTGATAGAAATGGTTCAATGTCTCTTAATTTCGATGTATTTTTGGTTGGTCAATCAAAAAGTACATTGAGGTTAACAGATATTGAACCATCTCTATCAAATGTCTGGTATTTGTCTCTCTGTTTACATAGGCAAATAATGAATAAACATGTCACTGTGATTACAGTCCTGGTCACTAATGCAGCCTTATCATCCTTATTGGCTATTTTGAAAGCATTTTGTTAATTATTATCAGAGAATCCACCCAGGTGGTGAGGAACTTTAGTAGCAGATGTCAGGGACTATGGAACATAAAGTAGCATAAAACTTACTGTGCCCAATTACACAATGTGAGGTTAAGGAAGTCCTAGCTAGTCCTCAGTGGGGAAAACAATGTGTTTAGTCTTGATTTCTGTTGAGGAATATAACTCATGGAGGTTTGATTTTATAAAGTATTTCTGTATATTGGCAAATCAAGTATAGCTGCCTGATATTCCTCCTCCCACATGGAAAGAAGCAGTAATAGTGGTGATTTGTAAGCCAGGCAAAGATCCCATGTATGTCTCGTTTTATTCATGAGATGACAACTTTTGGCATTCTTGTCAGTCTGCTTCTGATAGTAGATCATACATCTTCTACTCAATGGGTCCTTTTATTGATGAGTTTAGATGCTGATAAAGTATGTAATAGAATGAGATGGCAGTCCTTGTGAAATACTTTATCTTGGATGGAGTTTCTTGACAGGCTGATAAGTTTGTTACATCTGCTCTATGCAGGAACTACAGCCAGACTAAAATTATCTTATATTCTCTCATCACTAATAACAATGTTTAGGGGAACTCATCGAGGTTGTGCCTTTCCCCTTGTTATTTCCAATTGACTTGAAGCACTGGAGAGCATATTTAAGGCATTCTGAACTGAGAAGCATTTCTCTTGGATGTATGAATCATATCCTTTCTTTTACTACACAGATGATCTTTAATTTACCAACTCCAAAGCTAAATAATATATGCTGAGGCAATGTGGGAAGTTATCAAGATATAAGGTAAATTCCACTAACACCAAGACAGCTAAAATAAATTACTGGTAACCAATTAAAAATTCAGGGCCTGCTATAGCGTGTGCAATATGAAGACTGAATGACCAAAAAGCAGACATATATAATATGTCCAAGATGGCCATTTCTCTGAATATTCCCTTTTCTCTGAGGTATGACTATCTCAGAGTTAATATATATATAGATTTGGGAGGTGCGGTGGGGGCAGCTTGTCCCCACATCAGACTGTGCTGCTAAAAAGAAGTTTAAAGGAGAAGAGCGATGTCAGTGATTCACTCTTCTCCTGCATTTTCTATCTAAATTTTTCTTTGCATCTGCACTCAGGATTTTGAGTGGTGAAATTTCAGCAGGGAATCTAAATTACCTCTCCTTATCCTTATTAATGGCAGATTTCTCCTTTTTAGATGGCAAGGATAAAATGGTGTACATATAACTTCAGGTACAGAGTGCATGGCAATTTAGTAGATGGCACTTAGGCTAAGATCTTGAGAAATACTCAATCATATTGTCAAAGATGGAGACCCTTATGCAAAGAAGTTTAGCAATTACCTAGTATATATTGCCTCTAATACTATATGCTTCCCAATGTATGTCAGTGCTGCCACTCCCTAAGATGTATAAAAACCGTAGACACAATGGCAACTTCTCTCTCTTCCCACCTACTTGGCCGGATTGGGGGTACCAGTTCTTGTGTCACTGACACAAAAATGTCTGGGGAGATGATAATCCCAGAGAGGTCAGCAATTTGGAGTAAAATCTTTAATTAATACATACATGGTATTACTGAATTACTTGATAGCTTGCAACACTGAAGCAAGTGTGTTTAAATTCTCTTCCAAAAATACTGGTGTCTTTAATTTAAAACATTATTTCTGCCTCTGTACCCCTTGGCAGAGGGCAGGTGAAGCCATCAGTAATCTGCATAATTGGGTGTTTTGGGAACAGGGTTTTAATAGGATTCTTAGGAAATGTAAAGGCCTGTCTTTTGGGGAAAACCCATGGAAGGGGTTGTTCTCTCTTCTTGGAGGACTTCAGGATAAGATATCAACTAAGTCAGCAAGATTTAAAATTTATAGTAATTAAAAATGAAAATTACATTACACTCCACTAAGATATTTCAAATCAAGAAGCATGATTGGCCCCATTGGGTCACCTGACTCATCAATGCTAGCTCTTTGAGTTTTTTCATGCACAAGGTCTGTAACTTCTCTATATAAGATTTTGATTACCACTATGCAAGCCTCACTGAATAAGTACAGAGTAATGTGAGAAAGAGACTGAGTCAAACTAATTTCATCTTAGATTGGTCTAGATTACTAATGGCACCAAAATATACAACCCATTTATGCCAGTTTAGTTTTTCCTTGGGATGGAAGTGTCAATTAGAGTATTTCTAAATAGCTGCAAGATTATTTAGGATGTATCCCAGTTGTTGGAGATGTCAAAATGAGGTCCTGGTGGACTGGATGCATATGTTTTAGGATTGCACCTCTCTTTTGGATTTAAAAAAATCAGTTAAGCAAATTTGCAATCTATTATGGCCTGTGAAAATTAAAAACACAAAATTAGAATTCTTGTTGGACTAAAGGGTGGCTCATCTCTGTCTATCCCTTCTAGGCAAGTGGTTAATCTCCTTATTTTGGTGGCAAAAAGGTGCATCACTAAGAAGTGGAAATCTAGAGTATCAACAGCCAATACATATTTGATTTCTGTCATGAATTAATTAGTTAAAAAGCTGATCTTTATCAAACCATTCAGAAGCATAATGCATGCAATATATAAATGGTCTCTCTGGACAGCATTCATTGAAGACTATGTCTCAGCAAGTGAATGCAATTGAGAAGTGACTATTTCTATCTCACACAATTTTTGTTTTATCCAATTGTAGATATTATTGATTATGTTTATTTTCCTGGCTGACTTGTTTTTGTCTACTATATAATTGTTGAAAGTGGCAGACAATGGATGCAGCTATGCTTAGTTGCAAACCTGAGTCATTGCTGAGTAAGTGCTTGAACTTCTAAAGTCATGTTAACACTGCTTGACTATATGTGGTGATACCCAGCAGGAAGACTTTGACATACTTGTTAAGATAATTCTCATATTGCATAATAATATCAAGGAAATAGATACAGCAGGGAGTGTGTATGCAAGAGAAACATCTGCCATTGCACCAGGAAGTGTAGGGAAATTAGATGAGGAGTCAGCACAGGCAAAGCAGCAGGGGATTACCATGTCAGATGAAGGTCGATGCAGTATGCTATGGCACTGGCCAAGAGTCAACAACTGGCACATAGTTTTGAGTCATAGTAAAGCATATATACTACCTGACTTCTAAATAGTGGATGCCAAATAGGTGGAGGGCCAGTAGAGAGCCCTGAGGCTGTCCAATGGTGACTGGTCTCTTGGTAGAGGTGGTCTTACCAATCCTGACTTCTTGAGTCCTGTCTGTGAGCCATCCAGCAATCCAGTGAGTTATGAATGGATTTATGCCTTGCTCAGAGAGCTTGTCAACAATGCCGGAGCTAAGGTATTGTATTGATTGCCTTAGCCAAATCAAACTATGCAGTATGCACTGTTTTACCCTCATGCATTGCCTTGATGACCCTCTCAATGAAGTCTACCAGGTTAAATAGGAATGACTTTCATTTAACAAAGCCAAATTGGGATGTGTCCAATGTTTGTAGTTTGCCAATGTCCTTGTTTATAATTTCCATGATAAGTCATTCCATGACTTTGCACATTAGTAGTGCTCTGGGTCAGTTGATGGTCCACCCTTGCAGAGGGGGATTACTGTTCTGGTCTTCCATTCACTTGAAATGTAGCCTCCCTCAAGGCTGTCATTGAAGAGTGCCTCGAGTGGTCCTGATAGGTCATGTTTTAGACTGTTCAGGAGGCAATCTGGGATGTTGTCAGGATCTATGGATGTGGGATTCTTGGCTTTAGTGAAAACTGCCAGAACCTCATCCCTGTATATTGGGGAGATTTCACCTGGTGGAGCTTGGGGGGGGGGGTGAAGTTTGAGCTGAATTTATCAGTTGATTTGCTATGTCACCTGATCAGTGATTGTGGTACTGTTTACCACAAGTTCAGCACATGGCTGCATGTTATCTCTAAGGTTCTAGGCATAACTGAAGAAGGCCTGATTGTTCTTAGCATGCAAGGCTATCCAGACCTCACATCTAGCCTTTCTGGACTTAATAAGACCTCTTAGTTTTTTATTTAGTTATATAAAATAACACTTGTCTTTAAGTGGAGTTGATCTTCTTGATTTTGGCTGTGACACCCCTCCTCTGGGCCAGTAATCAAGGAGCCTGAATATTCACCATTAACACCGGTGAGTGGCATTCACTTGAAGCAAAAATAGAAATACACAGTATTTCCAGATGCAGCTCTCTGCATCAAGCACAATTTCCATTAAGACAGGGAACACACTTAATCTGGGATCCGGCCCCCCTCTCTCCAGACCCCCAGTAAAACTTCCCACTAGCACAGCTGTAGAGTTGAGTTCTCAGCCAAGTGTCCAAGCCAAGTCCTCTACCACTCTCTCTGTGAAGCTAGTGCTCTGTCTCCCTGCTCTAAGTAGGTGACACGCACACTCTTTGAGATTTGATTTTCACACAAACACACCCCTCCCCCCACACACACACACATACACCTGGGAAAGGTTGGCACAGATTTACTAGCTATGCCCCTCTGCCCAGACTATAAGGTAGTTACTGCCATCAGACACTCCAAAGCCAGAAACTGTAAGGCTCTTACAAGGGTACCCAATTATACTGAGTGAAATGAATACTAATACAAATAGTAGTGTTTGACCAATGCAGTAAGTCTTTCATGAGTGGCCACATTGTCACCAAATAAATGTAAGTACTCTCAAAGGTTAAAATATTCTCTAAAGGATCAGAAACAATGAAAAGTTTAAATATATGTAATAATAAATAGTAAAAGAACTTGAAATACTAAATACCTGTTCACAATAAACACCCAAGTTTCAATTACAGGAACTATTAAAATAACACAGATGAATAGATTCACATAGATACAGAAAAGAACAGTACTTAAAAAATCTCTATATATTTTCCTGACTGATCTAAAGAAATACTATTCCTTGGTTATTTAATAAAGCAAGTCAAAATGAATTCTGTCTCATCTGGTATTAGAACATCATTTTAGTCCTGGATTACAGATTGACATCACCTACATCTGGTCATCTGACTCTGGTTCCCATACAACCCCCTTTCCTACCAACTGAACCAGAATCTAGCAGATATGTGCCAATAATACACACACATAGAGCTTTGCTAAGATCTGTTGCAGCTTCTGGAAGTCATAAAACAATGTCAAACTTCCATCCTTCCAGAGTAGCAATTAGTTCATCCCCAAAGGACAATACAGACAGCTTCTTAGTACAGAATTTCTATCTCTGGCTGCACTGAGCCCTATGAGATACAATCTTTATGGCTTATACCAAGTAATTTAATTTCAAACTATTTTTCAAAGTTAGCTGGACTGAGATTAATATCTTCTCTTCCAGTATCCCCTGTTACAATGTATTCATTTCAGTGGGTACCATGCAGTCTGACATACAGATATACTTTTTTTTCTGTCCAGCAGGACCTACTGTTGGGACATTTTTTTTTAACACAAGCAACTTTACAAATATATTTTCAACGCAAGCACCTGCAGAAATCAGTTTGATATATACACGCGGCATATAATTCTTTATAAAATTCAAGCTAGATATTCTGGCATATGTTACTCATCCACTGCTCTACTTCTCCTGGCAAAGCTAGCAATACCTCACATTGTCACAGTGACCATGAGTTTTTTTCTTTTATTATATATCCTGTTTAGGTGAGGATTCCACCAGTGAGGTTTGCTTTTAGTGTTTATTTTGGGTTTATTTCTGGTAGGTACTGCAGCCTCTATGCAGGCATTCACATGTTTGTAGAGAGACTCTGTTAATAATTTTGTGGTGTCAGTGTTGGAAGGAGCCCTGTGTTTTGACAAACTGTGACTTAATTGGATGTTATCTGCCTTTGAATAGTTTTTTTACTCTTATTAATTTAGCTGGATTTTCTAGGTTAGTTTTTACTTTAAATGAGATAGCTTTGTGGTCTGGCCTCACTAATGAGGACATGGCATGGGTGGTGTAGGGTGAAATGCACTCCCATGTTGGTAAATAACACATCCAGTGTGTTTCGTCCTCTGGTTGGAGCGTGCACTATCTGTTCCCAGATGGTTATGTTAAGAAAGTCCAGGAAGCATTGTGCCTGTGAGCTTGAGGTAGTGTACATTTCCTAGTCTATAGCAAGGCAAAGTCACCCATGAATAGGCTGTTTGGTTGGATGGCGAGTGCCTCTAGTAGGTTTAGGTAAGAATTGTGAGACTCTAGGGACATACGTAGATGGTGACCTGTAGCTAACTATAATATGGTGAGAGACCTTATTTATGGTGACTTGTCTGTGGATGTGCTCTATAGTATCATCCTGCTTAACCAAGCTGCAGATATGTTTGTTTCTAATGTAAACATAGATCATGACACCTCCATGTTTGGCCCCAGTCTGTGCTGTTGTTGATCTAAATGTGTGGAAGGCATTGTAGCTTTGCATTTCTGGAGTACTTCCTATGGTTTTTAACCAAGTCTTGGTCATAGAGCAGATGTTTACATTCCCCAGAGTAAGGAGGGATTGAAGGGTGTGGAATTTCTTGTTTAGGCTCTGAGCATTGTGCAGTAGCAACTTAAGATTTCTTGTAGACCTTTTCGCTATTTTGGTAGTTTTGTTTTTTTGGCATTGCCTACAAAATGGTCTAAGGAGATGGATAAAGTTCTAGCCAATATCTGAAAACCTAGGGGAGACATGTGGAGCCCATCCTTGGCAAAGTCACACAGTTTTTCTCCATGTCCTCCCATGCTGACAGGTATTGGATCTCCCTGAAGTGACACCAGAAACTAAGCCAATTATTAAAATCAATCATTTTATGTTCATACTGTGGCATCATCCTTTGTGATGGTCGAATGATGCTCAGTGCAAGGTTCATTCCTATCTGCGATACATGTTTCGAGGAATTCATTGTCTCTTTTCATATAGTCCAGTGAAGTATGTCTCAGGTCATTTACTTCCACATTGGACTATGTTAGAATCATATTGATACCTGGGGTACAATAACTTGAATGTGTGCATGATATTGCGGAGCACGCTCCAGATAGGCAACTAACCACTATCTTCTTCTTGTTAAACTTGGTGAGTGGTGCATCTGTGCTTCACACAATGGAATCCCTAATGACAAGAGTATTAGGTAAAGTATGTACTTGCCTTATGTGCTTTGCTCTTTGGGACCATTGGATGTCTGCATATATGATATGCTTGGTGTTGCTTTTGCTGTGTGCTTTAGTGATTGCTGAGGATCAGTGCTGCCATTAGAGGAATTTGGATATCTTTCAGATTTAGGAAGATTTATTTTAATTGCCTCAGCATAAGCCAATCTGGGTGTGGTGAGCAGTGTGTGCTTGTGTGTGTGTGTGTGTGTGTGTGAGGGATATAGTGTGGGTATTTCTGACAACCTTGTTTTTATGCAATATTTTTGCCTCCAAAGAAGTTGGGTATTTGCATCTTTTGCATACCGTGCTATTTTCTTTAATGACTAACTAATTGTCTGAGAACATAAGACAATTGCTACATTGCCTTAGGATGCCCAAATCATACCAAGCTGGCCATATAGACATTTGGAAATTACATATCCATGTTGTCCAGTCCTGTAATGGGAAATGCTATATAGTGTTAGGCTATGGTAGGGCTGTTCAATACACAAGCTAGTTTCTGTGGCTAAGAAAACAATGTTATATAATGCTAGTGCTATTTGATAAGCAAGCTAGCTACTCTAACCTGAAACATGGTCTTTACCATTAAAAGCAATGGGGGGGAACATGACATTTTTCCCATGTTAACTAACACAGCTGACCGTGCTAATTTATTTACCTGAGTTATTCTCTGAATCATTCAAGTACACAAATCGCTTCCAGCAGACATTCCCAGGGGAGAACACATCGCTGATTAGCATAGGTTGCTCCCTTGCATTTGCAAATGCATTGATGCTCTGTTTAATGGAAGAAAATTCACTGACTGTTAATTTTCTAAACAAAAAAGTCCATATACTGAAGAATGTGATGTTCTGCCTGAGAAAGCCCTTTAAGTCTGAAATGGCACAAACTGTGGAATTTGCATTTTCTTCTCAATGTGGTGATCTCTGAGTTGACTATGTTAAGTAATTAAATGTGCAATCAATGTGGCTTGGCTCCCAGAAAGAGAACAACATGCCTGCTCTTTCTTCTCTAGTACTGTTGTTTTATTGTACAAAAGTACTTTTCAGGAATTGTTTTCCTGGAACTATGATTCTGTGAATTTGACTTTGAGGGAATTGCCTACACCAATTTTATTTTTTTTTACTGCATTTTTTGAAATATCACTAAGAAACACAAAAGGTGGACTGCTGTGAATATATAAAATGTGGGCTAGCATACTTGGCAGCAATTGCTGTAGCGTATTCCAAGCATTGCATATTTCTCAATACAAGGTTTTTTGTTCATACTATATTAAAAGGCAAAGTCCTTTGGCACCTGTTTTATTTCTCTTGTTTTTACTAAATATTGGAGAAAAATCTGTTGAAGTAACAGGGAAAAGGGTGCTGTTGCTACCTATGGTGTAACTAACAACAGCCAGAAAAAATACACCATGTGAATACATTTTCTTGCATACTACCATCTGAAATGGGATTTTTGTTTTACATTTCTGTAACTATCAGCATTACCCTTAACAAAGGTCACTATAAAAACTGTCTGAAAACTACAGTACAAAATTACTTCTCATGTAAACTTCCTTTTACCTGTCAAATCTCAGATGAGAAGAATAAATTAAAGAAAACACTCACAAGGTGACCTCATTTAGCAGTTCAGAACCTTACTTTCTAATTCAGAGAAATACAACTATTGTGTTCAGTTTATAATGGGAAGTCTCATGACGTGCATAAGGCACGAGTCATATAATCTGCAGATGACAGATGCAATGTGTTTAACAACAAATAGTAAACTTTCATTGATGACTTCTAGGAATGATACATTTTTCTGCCAGTCTAACATGCTTTCATGTGAACCTTATTGTGAAGACACTAGCACAGGTGGAAGCACTCATGTTTTTCATGTGCTCTTTCGTTGTATCTATAAATACAGCACCCGTAAAATAACATTTACATGCTGTTAGCATTCTAACATATTGCAGCTTGCTTTGTTGTGGGTACGGTAGCTTGCTCTAAGGTCTAGTGACTCAAAGAAAAAGGGAAAGGTAAGTTTCTAGTTATTTTATTTATTTTTTTTAATTTTTATGCTTTTTTCAAAGTCTGTATGACCTTGAAGATAGCATATATAGATGATGAAAATGAGTGGGCAGATCAGTTTTATCAGGGTTACAGGGAGCTCCCCCTACACAAATTATTATTCTGTAGGCATTTGTGAGGTTTTGCACTGGGATTTGATAAGCTGGTCATTTTGCTTTGTTTATATACCCTGGCAGCCATACTCAGATGTTGCACCAAACATACACAAGAGCAACCTATGCATGTGCTCAGTTTCTTTTGGACAAAAAAAAGAAATAACCATATGACACAAAACGTGCACTTTGCCATATGTGTAGCTTCTACTATGTACAGGTTTTATACATACATATATGTATATGGAAAGACTCCATGCAATTGAACATTTGTAATATCAAACATTTTTTATGATGGCAGAAGAGATTGAAAACTCATTTGATAATTTTTGCCAGCATTAGTCTGTGGGAGATTGGAATCCAATGGGGAATGGGAATTTGCCCTTTCCCAGCCATTGTGCGATCTCATATTTTATATATATATATATATATATATATATATATATATATATATATATATATATATATATATGGGGGGGGGGCTGTCTCCATATAAGAACATGATTTTTTTTCTTTTTTTGTTCATTATTTTGCATTTTAATCCTTTTGGAATGAGGCTTTGACATTCAATGTTTTTGTACTTCGATATTTGAAAGTGCATGCGTACACAGACACACACACACACACACACACACACACACACACACACACACACACACATAGGATTAACTATACCACACTATTCTAGATATGTAAAATTTTGAAAAGCCCCAACATTTATGTTTAAAAAATTTGACATTTATTAGTTTTGCATACAGCAGCTGGAAACATCTGTCTGTATTGTATTGCCATGCCATCTCTTAGGAGTTTTGATGATTCTTCTACACCTGCTCATTTTAGAATTAATATAATTCATAAAAGCCACATCCAGTAAAGTTATGTTAGTACATATCAGTGTGCTATAACCAGAAAGGTTTTAACAATCACAATCTGGTACAATGTTATAATAAGTAAAATCTAGTATTTCCAATCATTCCTGGTTTTAGGCACTTTGCCATCTCCTGGAATTCCTCGATCATGTTTAGTAGTATCAATGAAGCTTCATTATTTATGCATGAAGTCAGTCTTGTGTTATACAAATGCCTTCTGTTGTGATTCAGTAGTTGACAAAATGTAGTTTCAACAGTATAAGATCAATTGCTGTCACAACTTCAAGCTTTTTGCCCCGGGTGCCTGCCACTTGTATTTTGCATTCTCGCCATTTCCTTTGGTTGTTTTGACAAAATAATCTTTTTTTTTTTTTTTTTAATGTGGCGCTCTTTGCCATTCCTTTCAACTGTACAGATTTGTGCAGAATGTACAGATTTTTGCCTCATATTTTTGGTCCATTTTAAATAAAATTGTGGTTTTCTGGCAAATTAGTGGCAAATCATTAAAGATTAAAATTAGAAAATAATGTCAGACATTTGTGTTTCACATTTCATACCCTTCAGAAAATTCATACTAATGCAAAACCTGTTATTCTATTAACTTTCTAAGTTTGTATGAGCAATATTTAAAAATTATCCCTATTTATGGGCCTTTGTCCCACTTTTATTCATGGCTTTGCCCAGATTTCTTGCTATAAGAAGTTGAGAGGTATGCTCTTTGCCCTTAAGCTTGGACATTTGGGTTACATTCAGTATGAAGCAGCACTGAAGAACAATGTGTTTTTCCTTGAGTCTTCTCTCCATCAACAGTTTCAAAAGTGGTAAACCAACAGTTGGTAGTAGAGTGTTTCTGTACTTAAAATTACTTAACAGTCTTAACTCAGACTTGCAACACATTTTCCATGTATTTTACTGTCTAGATAACACTCTTCACTTGATTCATGGTTTCTGAATATCACAGACAGGCTATAATATTTCTGACTTTTATCCTTGTTTAAATTTGTCAAATTTCTGATTCACAAACTAAGGACAAGAGGCACAAATTAGAATATGTCAAATCACATGATTCCATATCATTGACTTAAGTTGTGTAATTATTAAACTGGACGAAGTGTCAAGTATTTTTATCACTTCATGATGCTTAGAGTGATAAATAAGAATATTTAACTTTAGTATAAATAAATAAAGAAGAACAAAATTAGCATACTGACAACTGGGTAGTAGTAAATCAGTCATTTTTTTTTAATTTGAAAAACTTAGGAACAAATAGCTTTCATCTGTGTCTGTGGCTTCTTCTTTTGTCTTGTCCAGTTAGGGGTTGGCACAGCAGATCACCTGTCTGCTCATGATTGGCAGTGGAGTTTTACAGTGTCGAGTTGCCATCCCAGCACCCAACCTTCCACAGAAGGCACACACACACACACACACACACACACACACACACACACACACACACACACACACACACACACACACACACACACACACACACACACACACACACTCACACCTAGGGCCAGTTTTAGAGTGTCCAATCCATCTACAGCATGTCTTTGGGATGTGGGAGGAAACCGGAGCACCCAGAGGAAACCCACACAACCACAGGGTGGATGCAGACTCCGCACAGAAGGCACCCTAGCCGTGGATCAAACCAGAGAACCTCTTGCTGTGAGGCAACAACGCTAACCGCTGCACCACTGTGGGCACCCCTCATCTGTGTCTGTGGCTGCCTGTCCTAAAATATTTCAAATTTCTAATAAATCTGAGTGATTTTACTTTTACCCAGTCTTCAATGTGCCAACTTTGACTGCTTTGAATAATTGTCTACAAATTGTCTAATAAATCTGAATGATTTTACTTTTACCCAGTCTTCAATCTGCCAAATTTGACTGCTTTGAATAATTGTCTACAAAATTAGATGATGGGATTATTTAAATTTAAGCAAGCCATTTGCAGGTTTGCTCCACAGCCTCAGTGGAATCTCATGTGAAATCATTTCTTCCTTCACATTACGTTTGTGAAACATATTGCATATTTGATAGTCTCTCACCATTTTCTCAGTCTAATTTGACATGTTTGGCCATAATGTTTTTGTTCTGTCTGCACAGTTCACTGTTCTAAAATGTGCTTGCTTGTATTATCTCAATAATTGTATCTCCCGTTATTATTTTTTGGATATGAACAACAGACATTGTACATAACTGGAATGATAACATATTGTATAGGTTCATAGGAAAGTACTAGGCAAGCTGCCCTTTCAGGCCATTTTATGCTAAACCAATTTCCTTTTTGGTGCTTGAATTAAACTATCCCATTTGGTTTTAGATTTGTCTTACCCATTCCATTGTCAATAATTATATATATTACCCCTAGTGAGAATAACTGGGATCATACCATAGATAATTTGAGGGTATAAACCATTTAGGAGCTGCCTTTCTCTGTTAGTAGTACAGGGGGCAGTCCTGGGTAAATTTTCAGTTATCCATTCATAGATCCAAGTTGTATTTGAATATGGAGAGGGATAAGCTTTATTTTACATGGACGGTAAATCTGTTCTAGATCATCAGTATCCCCTGTGATATATACTTGTCCCTTCAAATCATTTTGTTGATGCTATAAAAGAGGTTTTGATCACTCGGCCAAGTATTTCTGTTGCCATTTGACTTGCTGATGTGCAGTAGGTCCACCAGTATTGGGTTGTAGGATACCTTGTACTTCAGACATAGGTCACCTCTTAGCAGTCTGTAGGATACTCGGTATAACATTAAAGCTTTGAGTCAGTTCATCTGAAACATTGTTTAGGCTTTGCATTCTTTTAATAAGGTATCCATTCCAGTTGATGCATGTGTCTAGATAGATGCATGCCAAAGGGGGCATTATATTCAATTACTGACCTAGCAAGGGCTAAGTAAAGGGGGATAATGATATCTCTGGATCGATACACATTTGTTTATAAGCCTTGTAATATAGAAGGACTTTTTTAGGACAATAGACACATGATAGTAGAAAGTTAGGTCACTGTCTACATAAGATACCAAATCCCAAGCAACTGGGTCAGCTCTTAGGAGATTATTATCAATGTGGTATTTTCCCAGGGTAGATAACTTCCCAAAGGATACAATAATGCATTTTTTGGCATTTATTATTTATTTATTTATTTATTATTTTCAGTCTCTGATTTTAACACCAGTTATTTATTTGGGACAGAATGCTCCTAGCGTGCAGTCATCTGTAAACTTAGACATCTAGAGCCCTTTGGTAATGGCTTTTACTTCAGAGAAGTATATGCCAAACAGGAGAGGTCCCAGTACTGAACCCTTGGGGACTCCACTGGTGACTGCTCTCTTTATGGAGGTAATATTTCCTATTTTGAACTCCTGCATCCTATCTGTGAGCCATTGGGCAATTCAGTGGGTGACATAAGGGTTAATTCTACTATGCCTGAGTGGGGAATTGTGTCAAAAGCTTTGACTGAGTAGAAGTATGTGGTGTGTACCATTTTAACTTCATCCATTGCTTGGGTGAAATTTTCCCTGAAGTCCACCAGGTTGCTTGGATGTTCCTTATGTCCTTATTGATTAGTTCAATTATAAGTTTTTGCATAGTTTTATATACTACATCTTTATTGGAAATGGATCATTTTTCTTCCTTTATGACCAGTCTAACTTTACCATGTCTCTCAACACTTGAAATGTTCTCAGTCTTCCCTTAGACATTGGCAAGAAGGAAGTGATGCATATCATTTACATTTGAAGATATAGCACTTTCTCATTCATTTCTTTATTATAGGCACTGCTTAAAGCATCTGCAATACTCGTCTTTCTCCTTTATTATATACAATTGTCAAGTCATATCTCTGTCACGACAACAGCACTCTAAAGAAATAATGGTGCTTTATGAAGAAGCTTTAAAATACTTTGGAGTGGTTTATTAGCACATGACTTGCATAAACATTCTCACAAAAATATAGATTAACTAGAAGCTCTTTCTACATCTGTACTTATCTTGTCTGAGATTCGGTCAGTGCTCTGCAAACATTAGCAATTAGGTCTTCTTGCAGAAACACTTCCCCAGTACCAGAGTAACTGTCATCTACCTGCAGCAAATCAAGGTTTGTTACATCATAATACTGCAGAGTTAAAAGCTTCTTTCATAACTTTTCTAACATTGCAAAACTTTTCTGTTTTTCCTATTCCCAATGATTCACTGTGCCATGTTCAGCTAGTTTTCTTAAAGACATTGACACTTTCTACACTTTTTCTTGCAGTTTACTTAAAGGCAATGACTCTTTCAATAGGTCAAGAATGAACTTGCATGAGTAGTGTACTATACCCAAAAAACTCAATACATTTTGTTTGTCCATTGTTTTTAGGACCTCTGTTGTCACCTTGTCAGAATAAGGTATTGTACCTTAATATGTCAAGAAATGTCATATATACATGATACTTGTTACATATAGTTTGCATTTGTCTTTGTTCAGTTTTAGATTGCTTTACCTCGGCCTCTCTAATAGCACTGTCATTCTCTCATCATGTTGTGCTGTGGCCTCACTGCAAACCAAGAAGTTACCACCAACGATCAGAGCACTGTCCTTCCATGAAAAATATCTCTGAAGACATACCAATGACATTTGGAAGAATGCACCAAACTTACACAACCACCACCATTTATTAGCAAAGAAATAAAAGTAAAAAAAGATAACGTTAGCTGTTTCACGACTGCTCTTGTCGCTTCATCAGACAAGAGCACTCGTGAAAGCGCTAACATTATCTTTTTTACTTTTATTTCTTTGCTAATAAACATAGTGGTTGTGTAAGTTTGGTGCAGCTTTCTTTCTTTTTTCAGTTAATCTTGCTATTCTGCACCTCTCTGCACTCTGAGCCGTTTAGTTTATTTTCATTCACATTCGGAAGAATGTATAATTTTCCAAATGAGTAATGAATACATAAAGCCTAGTTTGCAACAAGCAGTGAAGAATATCTGACTTTATGTATCACAGAAACAGCCTTTTTGAACAGTTTAAGTGGATAATAATCTCTTAGATTTGCTGTAAATGCAATTACTAATGTTGTCTGGCTTAACTACTATCTCTATACTATTTGCCAATCAAACATGCTCAGTTTCACAATCACATGTAAATTTTGTAGTACTTTTGTTTTAGCTTGCCCTACTCCCCTGCTTCATTCTGATAGCCATACACATTGCCCGACATACATTGCTGGTTCTGCCGTTCATTCCATTACACCACTGGTCTGTGACCGAATAATGACTGCATACCTCTCAACCTCTTAATGCAAGAAATCTGGACAAAGCCTGACATGATGAGGGACAAAGGCCAAAAAATTAGGGTCAGATTTTAAAAGCTGCTATTATAAACTTAAACATTTGCTAGAATAACAGGGTTTGTTTTAACATGCATTTTTCTGAAGGATACGAAGTCTGAAACTGAAATCTATGTAATTGTTTAGTGACTTCAGTCCTCAAATCATCCCAGTGATTTGCTGGAAAACCACACATTTTATGAGGAAGAGACCAAAAATATTAGGCACAAATCTGGACATTAAGAGAAAATCTGGACAGTTGTGTGGTATGTGACTGGGGCTGATGTAGAACCTAAATAGTGTCTGGGGATGATGCTGTACAACATCTGCTGGTAGGGTTTTATCTTATGACCTACTTCAGTTCTCCCTCCCTCCCTCCCCCCTGCAATGTGCTGTTGTACCTTGAGGTTTTATTGTGCAATGGGAATGTGCAATGTCTCATCCCACCAGAAACTAAGCCATGTTTCCCACCTAATTTCCCCTTTTGACTATGCCCTTCTTGTGCCATTCCAATCTTTTGAGGACATCATGAAAAATAGCCGCACAACACCCCCCAACCCACCCCAACATGGGTATTTTTCCCAACCCTACCTTTTCAGTGCTGTAAGTGCCAAAGCCACTAAGTGAACTCAGGAAACCTGGGCGATAGGGCTATATCCCTCTATATCATAGTGCTGCCTAAATGTTACATTAAATGTAATGCCTTCTAAATTCTTTGACTCAGTGCTACAGGAACTCTCCTTGATTAATGCTCATGTGGTAGAATCTCTAGGTTTATGTTTCACTGACCCAGAATGCAAATAAAACTGAAAAATAAATCTTCACAATTTACAAAAAATATTAGACTGGAATCTGCTGTTCCTGCCTGTACTAGTAATTATTCTTTTTTTGCTGCATTATCCATTACAGCCTTGCTAGACCACTCTAAAAACCTTTGTGACTGTTCTGTAAGAATGTGTGCATTGTCTTATTCATGGATTTGTGAGTCATTGCCTCTGTGAATCAACAAATCCTTGTCTGCTTATCTACAAATGCCTACCTTCACAGACATGCCTAAACCTGTGAACACTTGGCTTCATGAATCTACAGATGTCTGCTTTATCTTTACATCACCCTTCCCTTATGCTTGTATTCTATGTACCTTTTATGCAATATGTTTTGTATGCTGTTTTTATATATGCATTTTTACTCGGTTTAGTTTTCCAGTTGATATTTCATTGTTAGGGATACTGATATGCCAAACCAATATGGCAGCGTAGGTGCAGATCTTCAGCTCAGGAACAGCCGAGTCTCTAATCAAGTGTCAGATGTATCAGGTCTAAAGAAACAAAATGTGCTAGATGAGGGTTCAATAAAATTCTTGTCTCAACTGCTGCTAGCTCTTCTATTCTTTTTGGTGTGCTTTGTGAGTTGTAGCAATGGATTCTAAGATGGATGTCATCCTGCTGAAGTTAAAGGTTTTGACTGGTGATCTGGGAGTCCTGCAGCAGATGTTTGCCATTATGAGAGACCATTTTGAAAAAAAAATAGCATTGGTATCAGAGAAACATAAAAAGAAGACTCTTACCCTGAAAGAAGAAGTCAGAGGGGTGAGAGATAAACTGGTGTGGCAAATGGTGTCAGTAGAGTGATTCCAGAGGAAGTGTAATGACTTAGAATAACATTTGAAAAAATTAGTCTGAAGCTAACATGTGAAAGTTGTTATGTTATTATGTGTGTAGGTATGGTTTCAGGGACTGTACAGCAAGCTTTCAACTTAGTAATTGCAAGGTGATAGGGCACACCAACTGGAGAGAGGTAGCCCAAATGGAGAGAAGCCATGCCATTTGAAAATAATGCTGCATTTTTCTTCAGACCAGGAAGTAGATGCTGAGGCAAATGGCAATGCAAATGGGCCCAGTGCTTATTAGGCAGACAATTAAGTAGTCAAAGATTCGCTGTCATCATTTATCAACAAAATGCATGGATATCTAAGGCAGTGTGGCAACTCACTCAAGCAGAGGTGTCAGTAAATATAGTGTGTCCAGTCATAATGAAAACATCATAGGTTCATAGGTGTGTACTAGGCTAATGGCCCTGGGCATTTACAAGCCTAGTCCATAGAAGTGCCCTGGCAGGGTCAGATATTTAAATGCAAGGCAGTTGAGGAGGCAGGTAAGATATATAAAGGAACGTGGTACATGATTGATGGTAACAGAGATAGGGTAGATATGAGTAGGGATTATAAAAGGGGAAGTTGTGGAAGTTGTTTTCTGGAATATCTAGGTCCAAAGTAGAAAGGGGTGAGAAACCCAGACACGAGGATACAGTTAAAACACAGGGAAATGTGTGTTTCTAAGAGCTGCTAGCAAAGTAGTGAAGGATGGTACACTCTAAGTCTTAATATGTGATTGGTTGTCTATGTCACAGGCAGGAGCCAGGAGGCAAGAGAATGAGGTAACCATGAGGAGATGCCCAGCTGGAGGTTGAGAGGTACAGGGAGGCAAGGTGAAATGGTCCTGACAGGATGGCCCTAGATACCAGCTTTCTGACAAAATGAGGGGGCAGTCTGTAGAATGTCTTACTGTTAAATGGGTCAGAAGAGGTCTAACCTGGACATTTAATGAGTCTAAAATGAGGCATTCTAGAAACCAGTCAGATTAAATAACTGTAGAATGGAGAGTGATGGTAATGTAGAGTTGGTGATGGTATTGACCGCTGACTGTCTTCTCCTGTAGTTTTTAACTTCTACATGATTGAATGATGTAAGGAAAGGAGCCCAGTTGAATCTGGAGACCAGATATGATTGCATTTCACAAATTATTGAAATGCAGTTGGAAGATCTAGCATAATCTGGAGGACTCTTGCTACTGAAGGGATGTGCGTAGATGGACCACAGCTGCCTGCTGCAGAGATTGTATCAGGATGGCAATCGGGAAGTAGGACTTGCTTGTTTTGCATAACATAAGAAATACAACCTCATATAGATACACAAAAACTTATTGCACATGAAAAAGGGATAGTGATTTTATATATACATATCTATCTATCTATATATATATATATATATATATATATATATATATATATATATATATATATATATATATATACATATATATTGATAGAGAGATATAGATATAGATATAGATATAGATATGTATATTTCTTTATTTGTGGAGAAGATGATATGTGTAGGTGGCATGTTTTTGGCTTCTTGCATTGTATTTTTCTTTGCGGAATGTGAATGTTGGTTCAAAGTGTATTTGTTAAATTAATAGCAGCATGTGCATTGTTATGTGTGCAGTGATCCCTTTTGAGACTGGGTCATCTTTATGCAGGATGTCATTATAGTCTATTGCACTTGGAAAGAGCTTGGTTCTATGTTTCTTTAAGCACTTTCTATTTTTAAAATATATGCTCATGCTTAGAAAAAGGTACATGTACCCTGGTTAGGCAGGTTTAGAGAACATGTTAAGGATACCACATTGATGTGACTATGCAATTTGTTTTCTTATCGCCTGTCATTCTGTGAGTGAAAAAGTTAAAATATAAGGAGACTGATGTGCTTGTATGACTAGTTACTATAATTGTTTGAATGTATATCCTTACCATATGTATAGAAGCCGTTGTTTAAAGTGTTTTAAGTGTAAAGCACAGGATGTGCTCAGACACACAGACATACAGGTCATTATGGTAAGTTTGAACAGCTGATAACAATTGTGGCTTGTTAGGGGAATGATGGGAGAGATATGACTGGGGTGGTGGATGAGCAGTGAAAGGATGTTTTTTTTTCTCTGGATTATGGAGTTGGAAAGTTGGTAACAGGATACGTCTATCTGGTAACTTATGTGGTGTGTGAGCAGGATGAAAACAGGGCTTGGCTTAGGAAGGTAGAGGCACCAAACCCACAAGACACAGTGAAGTTACCAAGTTGTTTGGAAGGGCTGACAGAGTACAGATGTCAGTGGAAAACAATGGTGCATCAGGAGGGTACACCTAAGAGCTGTTTGAGCTTAACTTTGGTGAATCAGCAGGTGGGTCAAGGTAGGGCCAGAAGAAGGAAGGGGAGGGGAGGAGTAAGAAGAACGAAAGGGATACTGATTAGTACTTTGAATGTGTTTTTGCTACCCCATCCCTTCAGTAGACGATCAGCTGCCAACAGCTCCTCTCCTTGCTCACTGCTTCTATTGGACTCACCTTAACTTCCAATAGGCTCAACCCAAAACATACTTAGGGCTGGTAAGAAGATCGATGACAATCATGCTGCTGCTAGGTAGTGTGCCCTATTCCCCTCACCCCGTTGCCACCTTGCGAGTTCCACAATTGCTGCATACAGGAGTTTATGCTTATTTCTGTGCATGTGTAATCTCCCTCCCAAGTGGTATACTGCAATGTGGAGCTTGTATGGCTCTTAATGCTGCTGCTGATGTGCACCTAGGCAACCTCCCTCTATCAGGATGGCTGAATTGGCATCAGCCACGTTCTCCCATCCTCCACCCCATCCAGTCCCTCCAGGATTCATGCCACTTGCCAAACCTAGGTCATTTGGTAAATAGAATGTTGGTGGGATCTGTAGTCTTATTAAGAGGGAAAAATGCTTGCAAAACTAGTAAAATAGCATGTAGATATTTCCTTTATTCTGGAATTAAAGCCAAAGATGAGGGAGGGAGGTGAGATTCAAAAAAGGAATTTCAAATGGGAGTAGACAGTTTAAAAAGCAGGAAGTGGATGCAGGGATTCTAGCAAAAAAGTGTTTGTATTGAAAGTGGGGAATGGCATGGAAAGGAATATGCAGTTGGGTGTAAAGGAGAAGAATAAGGGAATGGAATGGTCACTCCAGAACAAGTACAAGTATGACTCTGTCATTGTCCATGTTGGTGTGAATGACCTGAGCTGTACCTCCCTGGACTACATGAAAAGAGACATGGAAGAGCTCTCTGATCACATAGCCCAAGCCGGTATGACTCTGACCCTGAGTAGCATCTTGCCCTCACCAAGCATGATAACATGGTATAAAGAAAAAAATTATCCATTTCAACAATTGGCTAAGTTTCTGGTGTTATTCAAAAGAGATCCAGTGTCTGTCCACCTGGGATGACATGCTAGACAAGCCACACTGCTTCGCTAGAGACAGCTTACACCTGTCACCCTTAAGCTTTCAAATACTGGCCAAGGCTCTTGCCAACCCCATAGTGCCGTATTTAGGCAAGGCTGAAAAGACAAACCCACTGCCATAAATAGCACAAGTAACAAAAAACTGAGGGTAATGCTACTCAATGCCAGAAGTCTAAACCTCAAAATGCACACACTCGGGGCACTCCTCAGTATGGACAAAATCGATATATGTGCAGTAACAGAAACCTGGTTTAAGGCTCCAGAAAGCACTCCAGCACTACCAGGCTGCAACTCATACCATACATTTTGGCCACAGAACTCAGACCGAAATACAAAAGGTGGGGTGTATACATATTCATCAAGGATACCCACACCTCCAGGTTAGTGGCACAGCACAATGCTTCAGCGATCATCCACGTGCAACTAACAACGGGCAAAACTGCAGTTCAAATTGTAGCTTGCTACAGATCACCCACCATGTCCCAGGGCCTCCATTCTGCATTTCTGGAAACACTGGCAAACATAAAGGTCCTACCAAACTCCCTAATATTGGGTGATTTCAATTACCCAAACATGAACTGGGAGAACTACTCAATACTAACTCCCTTGTCCAACATTTCCTAGAATTTATAAACTCAGATGCCCTGGATCAACTGGTCAACACTCCCACCAGAGGTGACAACATATTGGACCTGGTCATCACAAACATGGGCGACTGGTGTGCCACACTGGAGGTCAACCCCCCGCTCGTTAGATCCAACCATAAACAAATCACTCTGGATATCCACATTCCGCCCCCACCCCCGGTCAAGGAAACCACCGTGAAAAACTTTTCAAAAGCAAACTTCACGTTACTTAAGACCAAGGTGGAAAGTTTCAAAGCCCCCATGCTAAAGGATAATGCTGTCCAAGCTGCAAAATCCTTTACTAATGCATTCTATGGGTACCTAAAAGAATGCATGGATCGTGCTATCCCAAGGAAAACCAAGACTCACTCCTCCAAGAAAAGGAAACCAGTGTGGTGGATCCCTGCCATAAACAAGCTATACAACAGAAGGAGGAAACTAGTACAGAAAAGAGTAAAATCCCAAGAAGGGAAGACATCCCTGATCATTATCAGCAAGAAACTATGATCCCTCATAAAATCATCCAAGGATAGCTTCGAAAAAAAAATTGCCATGGACTCC
The DNA here is from genome assembly GCF_019279795.1 of Protopterus annectens. Classification (NCBI taxonomy): domain Eukaryota; kingdom Metazoa; phylum Chordata; order Ceratodontiformes; family Protopteridae; genus Protopterus; species Protopterus annectens. The sequence continues at coordinate 914,093,344 of NC_056725.1, forward strand.
AAAGATAACCACAAAGCATTCTTTAGCTATGTCAAGAATCTAAGTGGCAATGCTCAGATCTGCTCAGAGTTAGTGCAGAATGGCACAAGATACACTGAACCGATCAATATCGCCAACATCCTGGCAGACAGGTTCAGTGCAAACTTCACCCCCCACATTCCCAAAAGGGCCCATAACCATACCTTAAGAATGTAGAGCCCCTGAAGTCACAGACACTCAGGTTAAAACAGCCCTCTCCAAAGCCAAAAACACAGCATCAATGGGACAGAATGATGTCCCAGGCTGCGTCCTACATGAGCTCAAAGACAAACTAACGTCTCACCTAAACACACTATTAAAAATCAGCCTCTGCACAAGCTATGCACCCACAGAGTGGCACACAACATCGGTTATTCTGCTCCACAATGGTGAGGCCATAACAGACCCCAGGAACTATCGCCCTATAAGCCTGACTAGCTTGGTCTGCAAGGCTATGAAGCACATCATCATGGAACTCATTAACAGAGACATTGGGAACCTCAAAACACTGGACCCTACCCAGTTCAGCTTTGTTAAGGGCAGATCATGCCTCCTAAACCTGGTGGATATGTTTGAGACAGTTACCAAGGCTATAGATGAGGGAAAGGTGGTACACACAGCCTACCTAGATTTTGCAAAGGCCTTTGACACTATTCCCCATTCTGGTGATATAGACAAGCTCACCAGCCTAAACATAAACCCCTATGTCACAAGATGGGTTGCCAACTGGCTCATAGACAGAACCCACATGGTGTGAGTTGCAGGAGCTATGTCTGACTCTAAACTGGTTACAAGTGGCATTCCCCAGGGCTCAGTCCTAGGACCCCTCCTGTTCAGCATATATTTTTCAGAGGTACAGGCAAGCACAGGAGGACTATGGCTGACCAAGGTCACAGACGACTGCAAACTACGGGCTATAATTCACACTCCGGCTGACACAGACATCCTCCAAAAGGGTCTCACTGAGACAGATACCTGATGTCAAAATCATGGCCTCAAGCTAAATGCCAAAAAGTGCATAGTCATACCCTTTGGAAAAAAACAAAGTACCCACAAACTACCACATAGGCGGTAGTCCCCTAAATATGGAAGATGTAATAAGGGATCTGAGGATCCAAGTAGATAGTAATCCCTCCTTTGATAATCACATTGCCAAAGTGGTTAGAAAATCCTTCTATGTGGCACACCTAATCACAAAAGGGTTCGCATCCAGATCAAAAGAGGTCATTGTGCCCCTCTACTCATCACTCATCAGACCCATCTTAGTGTACAACACCCCATTTGGGATGTACCTTACAAGACACCTGCAACAGCTGGAAAGACCACAGAAGTACCTCACCAAGAGGATCGCTGGCCTCGAACAGATGCTCTATGCAGTTCGACTGAAGAAACTCCAGCTGTACTTGGTTGCATACCGCCTACTCAGAGGTGATCTCTGTCTGACATACAAGGCCATGTCCAACACAGAATTGATGGACATGCTCCACCTAAAGAAATCCATATCCCCTTGAGCCACATGCTCTAGGGATATAAACCTCACCATAACAATAAATTGGACGTGCTGGAGGGATCGATTCCTGTCCCAGAGACTTCCCATGCTTTGGAACAAGATTCCAATTTACATTAGGCAGAGCTCCTCACTAACACTCTTCAAGAGAAACCTTGATGAGTGGATGGGAAACAGAACGTTTACCCCGGGGATCACTTCAGTGGATCTGCTGGACATAGGCACAGGGAACTAATCAAAGGGGGCGGCAAAAGCCAACACTTTCTGGCTAGGCTTATAAATGCCTTCGGACAGAGAGCCTAGTACCTACCTATGAAACTATGAACCTATGAATGCCTGGATAGTGGTGACATATTAATGGCTAAATGAAGACAGGGTGGACATATGAGGGGAGTGTATTGAAAGAAGACAGAGATGTAAGGAGGAGGGAACTAGAGTTGTATGAGGAGAGGAGAGGATTTAACCCTGTGCTAAACTGATATCTGCTCAGAATGTATGGTGCTGCTGAATTTAATTCTAAGGGCAAGAAATGTGATGAGAGGTGATGAAGGAGTTTGGGGTAGTGGATCCGAGGTGGTTTTGTTGGGGAAGAGAAGCAGTGTTTTACTTTCAGTAAACACAAGTGACGGCATGCTAGTAGGGTAAACTGCATTTTGGTTGATAAGAAAAATGTTTGGGAGGCTGAATCATCATTTTTGATTTAAAGGTATCAATTCAATTCATGCAAAGGTTATGATGGGATAATATGAATCTGCATAGGGAGGTGAATGGTGAAGAATGTTTCTTTCTTTTTTTGTAAAATGGGAGGAACCTCATGAAGAGTATGTTAGAAGAGAGATTTTGCTTGTCAATGTAGGGCTTAGGGAAGTGATTACAGCCATTACAAATATGAAGAGGGTGACATGGGGGGGTGGATCAGATGGGTTTCTGACAGATTTCTGTTAACTGGCTAGGTGGGGCTGGATTTGTATTCAGTGGTAATGTTTAATAATGTTTCGGACAAGGGTTAATGCCTGAGTCAATGGTTTAGGCCAAAGTGAAGCTATATCCAAAAGCCAGAGTACCCTGAAATCCCAGAAAATTTAAACCTGATCATGTTATGCAATACTGATGCAAAGCTGTTCAGAGAGATACTAAATACATGACTGGAGGCTAGTTTGCTCTTGATTACTGGATTAGAAAAGACAGGTTTTATAAACCAAAGATCATCAACTGAACACTGGAAATTGCTGTTGAAATTCATGAGTTGAGGAGATTATTATGCAAAACTTAAGGCTTGGAAAGTTCTTATAGGCAATTAAAAGGTATTAGATACTGTTATCTGGGATTTTCTATTAGCTACTTAGAAAAATTATAGGAAAGAATAGAATGGGTAGAGGGATGGAGGCTCTGTATGCATGCTCAAGAATGGAACCTATGCTAGATGAAAGATTTTCTGGGAAGGAATTCCTATGAAAGGGAGCAGGTAAGGGAGTCCTTTTTGCCCACACTTTTTCTACTAGTGATGAAAAGTTGATACAAAATCTGTAGAGATATCTGAAGGGGTGGAGTAGGTTAGGAGTGAAGAGTAGTACAAACATTTTTGCAAAAAATTATATATTGTTAGAGGATACAGAGGAGAGGCTTCTGGGAAGTTAGGTTTGTTTTAAGACTTAGAAGAGAGTCTGGTTTATGTTACCACCTGATGAAAACATTGTTAATCGGAGTGGCTCGTGTGTTGGGAATTGAGATATGTCTTTCACTTTCAGAGTGGGAAAGCATGAATATTAAGGTGTAAAGGTTTTTCTTATGGTGTATGAGTTGTAAGGGGGAACTGGCAGGAGTTGAAGGAAAATTTATGAGCTTTGCTTACTAAATGGTCTGGGGAAGATGGTTCCTTAATGGGGGAACTGAGGTGAGGTTCATAATCCACTGTTGATACTGTATTTATTTAGGCTTATTAATGTCAGCCTGCAGGATAAAGGGATTGGTGACCTTCAGAAGCATTGCAGCATCTTTGTTTGGCTTGAATAATGGAGTGGATTGCAAAGAATTAATTATATAGAGAAAGAGATGAAGAGGGGCTGAGTTATGACAGACTTTAGGAGATATGGGACAGTAGTGAATGTAGGACAGCAGATCAGGGCCATGGAGGGACACACTTTTGAAATGGGTGGAGTGGGCACAGGGCACAGAGAGGCAAGGAAAAGGCTAGACAGATAATATGGACAGTGCTATGGCAAACATGGTGTGAAGTTATCTGAGGAAGAGGGAGTGCGAGAATTGTAAGTAAAAGGAGTTTAATAATGGCAATGTATGGCAGACTGTGCTATGTATTTGGGAACAGGTTGTATGAATGGCAGCCGGAAGGGGTAAGGCATGTACAAGAATTGTTGGAAAGTGGGGTAGATGTTTAAGGAATACTGGAGAATTAAAGAAATTCTTTGGTCAAAAGAGAGCAACTGGCTATTGTACCAGGCTGTAGTGAGTTATATGAAGATGTCTTACAGGGGTTATGTAAGGTGCACTAAGACAAAAGGAGTAGAAACTGAAATTACTTAACCAAAATGGGTGAAGAAGCAGAAAAGGAGGATAGGGTTAGTCTAACAAAACTTGAGATACATCACATTTGACAGGGAATAAATACGTTGGGAGAACTTGGGGGTGAGAAAGTGAAGAGTGGAGTAGGAATGGGTTATAGCATGAAGTGTGGGCAGTGTCTAATTCACTGAGAAATGTAGGGCTAGAGTATAATTTTTCATATGTTTACTTCATATGTGGTATGGCAGTATAGGATGTTGAGAGAATAAAAGATGAGAGAAGCTGGACACTTGCAGGGTTTGGAGATGCATGCAGGACGGAGCTGGTCATTTCCATATGTGGGGGAGCTGTGAGGAAGTAGAGACATACTTGAAACTGATGTGGTGTGTTTGTAGGGAAGGTCATGGGAAAGTAATACAGAACTATTGAACTAGAGAACAGACAGATGTTCATTTTTGGGGGGGGGGGCAGAAATTATGGGAATGTATGGTTTAGGGAAGAATGAAGAGAAATGATACTTTCATTAAGATCATTATAGCAAAAGTACTGACGGGAAGCTGCGGTGGTGCAGAGATAAGCCATGGTGGTGCAGCGGTAGCATTGTCGCCTCACAGCAAGGGGTACACCTGTTCAATTCTCAGCTGGAGTGCCTTCTGTGTGGAATCTGCATGTCCTCCCCATGGTTGAGTGGTGTTTGAAAGACATGCGTGAATGGGCGTGCCTTCATTGAAGGTTGGGCATCGGGCTGGCACCTCGGCACCGTAAAAATCAACTGCCAATCATTAGCGGGCTGGAGTTCTGCTGTGGCGACCCCTAACCGGGAAAAGCCAAAAGAAAAACAACAACTGAAGGGATTTAAGCTGCTGCTTTAAGTAGAACAAAACACAATAATTGCAGCAGGATGCACAGCACTCATAAAAACATCCAACGAAGATAGTAAATACGTTCAGACACTTTAATAAAATATTTGCAAGTCGGTAAGTGCTTTCACCAAACAAACATTGGCTTCATCAGACCATAATGATATGTAAAACACACAAGCATACATCATAAATAGTTATATGATTAATTAAAACAGTTTAAATTCACCAACAGCACATCCCAGAGCAATGTCCATTTGCATAAACCAATTATTTGCATTCAGATGACACCATTACTTATTTAAAGGACAAATTCCCTTCCAGTATACGATTGCACATAAGTTTTAAAACATAAAATAAAACAAGGATATAGATTTAACTATACCAGCTGGCAAATACATCATATCTAGGTAATCCCCTCTTATCAAGTATAGGTCTAATAGAGACCGTACTATTCAAACCGAACCCTTTATCAGCTCTCAGCTTAAGGATCCATCTAAGTTCCACCTCACTAGTTTTATTCTCAATATTCCCCAACCAAGCACCCACTTGCATGACTTGAACAGCCCTAAACTTAAAATGATGAGTTCTATCGCTAGCTGCCACATATCTAGCAAGGGCACTCGTAGTATTGCCCGTTCATATGCTATAGGAATGTTCCCTCAAGTGCTCTTTAAGGGTGAGATCTGTTTTCCCAACATAGAATCTTTTATAGCACTCACAATGTGCCAAATATACCAAATGCTTCATTGTACATGTTGCCCTTACATTAAACCTATATCTCTTATCAAAATCAGGATGTACAAATGTACCATCACTGTCTATCATGCCACAGAAATTACATGAGCCACAGGGGTAGGTTCCATATTCTTTCTCACATGCTGTAATCCCTTTATCTGGGTAGCATAGCATCATTTTAAGTGACTTACAATTCCTAAATCCAAACATAGGAATCGCCCCCACCACTCTACCAATTTTTTCATCCATCATCAAAAGTTACCAATGACTTTGAAATACTTTTTTAACAGTATCAACATTGCTTGGACATGCCATTGAAACTTTAAGCCTTCCCATAGAGTTGTTGGACCTTTCATTATCTCGTCCTGTTACAGCTAAGTCCTGAGAAAAGGAAAAATATGGCTTAGCTCTCCCTCCTCGCATCAAATCAACATCCTCCAAAATAGTACCCACCTCACTATCCTTATAACCTCTGTGTCTCAGGGACTGCCTAAGGGTCTTGTGACCACCCCTATAATCTAGATCAACATTATGCAATTGAGACACCCTCATGCTTTGACCTTTTATTATGTTAAAGTTTCAATGGCATATACAAGCAATGTTGATGCTGTTAAAAAAGTATTTGAAAGTCATTGGTACCTTTTGATGATGTATGAAACAATTGGTAGAGTGGTGGGGGAGACACCCATGTTTGGATTTAGGAATTGTAAGTCACTTAAAATGATACTATGCTATCCAGATAAAGGGATTACAGCATGTGAGAAAGAATATGGAACCTACCCCTGAGGCTCAAGTAATTTCTGTGGCATGATAGACAGTGATGGTACGTTTGTACATCCTGATTTTGATAAGAGATATAAGTTTAATGTAAGGGAAAAATATACAATGAAGAATTTGGTATATTTGGCACATTGTGAGTGCTGTATAAGGTTCTGTGTTGGGAAAACAGATCGCACCCTTAAAGAGCATATGAGGGAATATTCCTATAACATACAAATGGGCAATACTATGAGTGCCCTTGCTAAATATGTGGTAACTAGTGATCAGACTCATCATTTTAGGTTTAGGGCTGTACAAGTCCTGCAAGTGGGTGCTAGGTTGGGGAATACTGAGAATAAAACTTGTGAGGCAGAACTTGGATCCTTAAGCAGAGAGCTGATAAAGGTTCCGGTTTGAATAGTACAGTCTCTATTAGACAGATACTTGATTAGAGGGGATTACCTAAATAGGATATATTTGCCAGTTCATTTAGTTAAATCTATATCCTATTTTTATTTTATGTTTTAAGACTTATGTGCAATTTTATACTGGAAGTGATTTTGTCCTTTAAATAAGTAATGATGTCATCTGAATGCAAGTAATTGGTTTATGTAAATGGGCATTGCTCTGGGACATGCTATTGGTGAATTTAAACTGTTTTAATTAATCATATGACTATTTATGATGTATGCTTGTGTGTTTTGCTATCATTACAATCTGATGAAGCCAATGTTTGTTTGTTGAAAGCGCTTACCAACTTGCAAATATTTTATTAAAGTGTCTGAACTTATTTACTATCTTCATTGGATGTTTTTATGAGTGCTGTGCATCCTCCTGCCATTATTGTGTTTTGTTCTACTTAAGACTTTGTTTATTGGCGGCTGGTTTACTCGGGTGAATGTGCTTACATTATTGTTGCTTTAAGTAGTTAATTGCACTGTATTACATTGTATCTGTTAATTGTAAGGCTGTTGTAGGTAGTAGTTTGTGTGGTCTTGTTACACTTCCTCTCCGAACCAGCTACTCTACATTAAGAAGGTGTTTTTTGCACCCTTGTGGTAGAAGTGTGCTAACCTACTGCATTTAACTGTTTTACTGCATTAATTGGTGCCTTTTTGACATTGTTTCTGTCTGTGTCTGCTTCATTATCTGCACTTGTTTTGCACTGTAATATTGCTTAAATAGCATAGGCTAGATTCAGTCTTGCTTAATCTATCCTGCTTTTTATACATTTGAACTCAAATCTAGCCATTTTACATTAGTAGGGCTCCCCTGCTCCACTGTGACAGAAGGGTGTGGATATAGCCTTGTCTGAGCTGGTGAGAGCTGGATAAAGTATCATTGTGTGATTTCCTATTGACAGACTAGTTTAAAACTGTTTAATTTCACCTGTATATAAGCCTTGTGTTTTCGTGTAGCTGCATATCGCACAATAGGGGTTCGCAGTGCCCTGTATAGTAGCAAATTCCTAGAAACTATTTTTTCCCTAGACTTTTGTCAGTTGAACATTCCCAAGTTTCCCTGCTGTACTGCAGACAACTCAGCTGAGCACTGAGCAGCATCACCACACTCCTTCACCCCTAATCCTCATCAGAATAAACCCCCTTGTTTAGTTGCGCAGATTAGTCCTAGAGAAAAAGCTAATCCAATTTTCCTACTCGCAAACTAGTACTTGCAGTTTAACCTGCTACAATGGACAGCCAGTTTCCCAACATTTCACCAGCTAGCCTGATTGACTTGGGCATCCTAGGGTGATGTATTAATTGCCTCATGTATTCTGACAACCACTTGCTCCTAAAGCAAACAAATACAGTATGCGAGAGATGCAACTATACCATGAAGCTGGAATCAATCATCTCATGTAACAATAAACAAGATATCAAACAGGTTGTCGGCACACACACCTCCTCTCACACAAGACAAGGTCAAGTCACACAGACCCATCTATGCAGAGGTACTCACTAAGAGCCTACCAAAGGAACAGAGACATGCCAAGAATAAACTGATCACACATACTGGAACATGAACAGACCCCACTTCACATAGCAACACACATACAAGTGTCTCAACAAATAAACCCCTAAGGCAAAACACCTCAAGACCTAATGTCCTGGTTATAGGCGATTCCATAGTGAGACATAGATTTCCCTCTTACCAGGCTGAACAAGGAGAAAGTCACTGTTAGCTGCCTGTCAGGTGCAAGGATCCATCAAATCATGTACGCAATCAAGTCACTCAACAACAATTACATTTTGACTCTCTCACAGTACATGTTGGAGTGAATGACTTGAGATGTACCTCTCTGTACTATATGAAGAGAGACATGACTCGACTCTCAGATTATGTGCCCCAGGCAGGTATGTTCTTAGCACTAAGTAGCATTTTAACTTCACCCAGGTTGATGCCACAATACAGACAAAAAAATGATTGACTTTAACAATTGGCTTAGCTTCTGGTGTTAATCCAAGGGGATCCAGTAACTGTCAGCCTGGGAAGACATGGTCAACAGACCACTCTGCTTTGCCAGAGATGGCCTTCACCTATCTTCTCTAGGCTTTGGAAAGTAGCAAAGATGCTTGCCTCCCCATAGTACCTTTTTTAGGCAATGTCAAAATACAAAAATCCCCAACATAAAGAAATCCACTCGAGACAAGCTCAAGGTTTTGCTGCTTAATGCTTGGATCCTCAACAGAAAACTGCACTCCCTGAAAGCACTCCTCAACTTGGAAGATGCTGATGTCTGTGCAGTCACTGAGACTTGGTTCAAGGCCACAGAGAGCACACTAGCCATATAAGGCTATAATGCCTTCCATGTGTTCGGACCCCAAAATGAGCATGAAAAACTCAAAGGTGGAGGTGTATCCATCTTCATTAAATCTAAATATACCTCTAGACTGGTTAAACAGTACGAATCTCTAGAGCTACTGCAGATACAATTAAATATAGGTAAAGCACCCTACCACATCGTCGCTAGCTACAGGTCCTCCACCATGAATTAAAAGAAACACACTGACTACCTGGACTTGCTAGAGTCACGCCAAACATTTTGGTCATGGGAGATTTTAACTATCCTTCCATAGACTGGGCAACATACATGAGCAGAAATGTGATTGCCCTGAAATTCCTGGACTTTGTTAATTCAAAAGTTCAGGAACAGCTAGTCTGCACTTCTACAAGGGGCTCAAATATCCTGGATGTGGTGCTCATCAACATGGGGGGTCACTGCACTACCCTCTGTGTGTTGCCCTCCCTGGTGAGGTCAGACCATAAATCTGTCTCGTTTGAAGTAAAGATTGACTGGACACCCCACAGGAGCAAACAAACTGAAAAATGCCTCCAAAGCAAATTTTAGCCTGCTAAGAAAGGTATAAAAAGTTCCCAAACCCCTGCTAGCACAGCCAACAATGACTCCTACAAAGAGGAGTACACAAATGCTCTGTACATATATTTAAACAACTGTATAGACTCCTCTGTACCTGTCAGGATCAAAACCAGGTCCTCCCAAAGAAACAGGCTACCCTGGTGGACCACAAGAATAAACAGGTTACATAACAAAAGGAAGAAACTGTTTTCCAGGAGTAAGAGGGAACTTACTCACCAGAGGAAGAATATCCTCCATAGCTTGAACAAACAAATCAGATATCTTTAAAGTCCTCTAAAGCCAATTAAAAAGCTAAATTAGCATCTCTAGCTAAAGCCAATCATAAGGCTTTCTTTACCTATGTCCAAAATCTTAAAGGGAATGCCCAAGTATCTACTGAACTGACTGTGGATGGTACTACTCACACTGAACCCGAAGAAATTACCAACCAGCTGACAGACTGATTTGGCACAAATGGCAGCCCCCTGTCCCCACCACACACATCCCAAAGCATCCCTGCCACCAGTCCACTACCTAGCATCTCCAAAGAGCAGGTAACATCTACCCTCTCCAAGTCCAAAAACACAGCCTCCATGGGACCAGATAACATGCCAGGCTTCTTACTAAACAATCTAAAACAAGACCTAGCAGAACCACTTGGCACTGTCTTCAACCATAGCCTGAGCACTGTCTTTGTTACAGCAAAGTGGAGAACAGCAACAGTAATCCCCTTACACAAAGGGAGTCCATCAATGGACCCTGTGAGCTATAGACCTGTAAGCCTAACCAGCCTCATCTTCCTGCAAGGTTTTGGAAAGAATCATTATGAATCTTATCAATAAGGACATAGGTGACTTCCACACTCCTGACTTGACCCAATTGGCTTTGTTAAAGGCAGGTCTTGCTTATTAAACCTGGTGAACTTCTAACAGAATGTCACCAAAGCCCTGGATGAAGGCAAAGCAGTACATACCGCCTGTCTTGACTTAGCCAAGGCCTTTGACACAATCCCCCACTCAAGTATCATTGAAAAACTCTCCCAGGTGAGGAATAACTCATATGTTACTAGATGGGCAGCAAACTGGCTCACCAACAGAACACATACTGTCAAAGTCAGGGATTCAACCTCCACCAGTAGAGTAGTACACCAGTGGTGTACTACAGGGATTTGTGCTGGGCCCTCTACCACTTGGAATATACTTCTTGGACATCCAGGTGAAAGTAGGTGGCCTGTGGCTTACTACATTTGCACATGACTGCATAGTAGGTGCAATCACTGAGTCCCCCAATGATAACATATTACAAAAGAGGCTATCTCGAACAAATGATTGGTGCCAGAGTCACGGTCTAAAACTAAATGAAAAAAAAAGTGCGCCATTATCCCCTTTGGCAAAGAAGTGGCCCATGCAAATTATATTATAGATAGCCCCCCCCCCCCAAGCTCAAACACAGTGGTGAGAGACTTTGAAACACAGGTTGACGGCAATTTAAACTTTGATCACCATGTCTCCACAGTGGTAAGGAAAACCTTTTAAGTTGCACATGTCATAGATAAGGGCATCGCATCCAAGACTAAGGATGTTATAACTCCTCTATACTCAACCCTCATTAGACCATTAATTGAGTACAATGTACCTGACCAGGCATCTGCAAAATCTGGAGAGACCACAGAGGTTACTAATCAAGAAAATTGAGGGCCTCCAAAACATGACCTACACAGAACGATTGAAGGCCCTGTCTCTGTACTCTGTATCTTACAGGCTGTTGAGAGGTAACCTTTGCCTGGCCTACTGAGAGATCTCTGACCCTACCCTAATGTAAATGCTGCATGTCCGCAAATCAAATGGGACAAGTCACTCACTCCAGGGATCTCACCCTAGCTTGTGACATAAACAGAACATTTTGGGAAGACAGATATGTCTCCCAGAGATTGCTGCTAGTCTGGAATAAACTCCCACTTCACGTGAAACAGAGTTCTTCAATGACCCTATTTAAGTGCAACCTTGACAATTGGATGGGAGACCTCAAATTCACCCTGGGGGGTGGCACCTATGTCCTTCATAGACAGGGACAGTCAGTGCTAATCACGGATTCGCTCTGCAACAAAAAACATCTAACCTGGTCAAGTAGGGAACAAGTGTATTACATTGCTATGCTTGTTAAGGCCCTATGGCCATTAGCCTAGTAATGTCCTATGAACTTATGAACCTATGGAAGAGCTCTGGAATGACAAAAATAATGACTGGGTTCAATGACTAGTAAGAGAAGACTATGTCAGATGGGTTAACAGGAGAGACACTAAATGGGTGTGTAGTGAACAAAGCAAGCATAAACATAAGGGAAATAGAGGATAGGACATCTGTAAATGAAAGCTGCATTGTGTAAGGCTGCAGGATTTGTTGGTAATGTTGCTAAGGGAATAGTAGGGAGAGGATGAAGTTTGTTTGACCCAGCGTATTACTATGGAGGGATATAGGTAACAAATAAGTACTTAACAAATGGCAAGCTTGCAGGTGTGGCAAAACTATCATTAATAACTAGGAAAGGAAGAGGAGCCATTAGTGGAGGTGGATTTTGTAAATCTTTTATTTTATTTTATTTTTTTTGGGGGGGGGATGCAATAGTTGCATACTATCAAATTTATTGCATTATAAAGATTCTGTTATATATAAAAAAAAGCAATAAAGGTTTCCTAAAACATATTGCATTATTATTATGGCTTAAATTTTACAAGTTTTTTTTTTTTGTATTTTCACTATATGTTTAACACTTGGTTAAACAAACTCAAAGCTGAAGATGAAGCTGAAAATGTAGTTGTTTGACAGGCGGTATCTTGGCTGTCCACCATCTGCTGATCTGCTGGTCATGTTATATTTATATGACATGCCAGTAACTGTAGTCACATGTACTTCATTTTGGTGATCAGTATGTAAATGTACCATGCCCTGCGTATGTGAAGTGTGTCATTGTTAGACATCATGATGAACACATTTTTGTGGTAGATACTAACTTATTAGTGGTTTGTGTGTTTGGGCATATGTGTGTGTTTGTCATTGCTGTGTGCAATGGTTTCGGCAATCATAATGACTATTTCCTTGATGTACCTGTCTGCTTTTCTCTGCAGGAACTTGCGTGGTAACACACCAGCTGATTGTCGTAAAGTTTTTTTTCCTGTACATCCTGTGGGTTATGTGGTGCTTCCTGTATCATTTGATTTTAACAAAATTTGTGCAGCTTATATTCGTGTATTCTGATAATGATGTACATACATACAAACAAATGCACTCATACCTATTCTTATGAACATATTCCTTGCTACACAGGCACATGAGTTGTCTTTTCATAGGAAGGCATAGGGCCCTATTCAATAGAGTATGGCATATATCCAGTTCTAATGTGTGGTCTTCAATGATATTGTTAGCATGTGTTAGCATGTGATATTGGTTATGCAGTCTGCTGAATACAATATTTTGTGTGCTACATGATCATTTATTTATTTTTATTCTACATTTTTAACCAGATAATAGAACTGGTGCAAACACCCTTTTCAGGCAGAACCAGGCCAAAGTGGCAAGACAAAGTGTACATTGTTTACTCAAGTAGGAACATAAGCAAAGCATTCACAAACAATGTTTACAGCAACATCCTATAGACAAAATTTAAACCAGCAATTAAACAGGTAAATGTAGAATGTACAGGAATTATAAAGGCATCGACAACAACTGAATCAACAATAAAGCGTGTGAACGTAAAACATACAGAGAATAATAACATGCATTAACAATAGCTGAAACTTTTTATAACATTGTATATCATGGTTGTGAGGATACGCCATTTCACTGTTCCATAAAAATGCATTTCATCTTAATACTGTGGTACTTAAAATTGAACTGAGAGGCTACCATTCCCTGACAATGTTTTTAGTGCTAGTACTAATCCTTAAAGCATTTACAACTTCAATGTTTTTTTAGATAATCTTTGAGATTTACTATGTAGCTGGTCAGATTATCTAGTTGTCGTATAGACAAGTGACACACATGTGGGCAATGCATTTTTTCTGTCTGTATTTTTCTGTATTTGTGCAACAGATGTTTTGTATCATAAACTTTGTGGGGAGATATACTAAACGTAATATTGATAAGTTGCAATATTCCTTAGTACTATGTAAACTGCCGTTACTTCTCCCATGCTTTATCAAATATGTGGGCTGCATGTAGAATATGAGAGGCATGTTTCTACTTGAAAATATTATTTCAGTATGCAGGAGTAGAATGTCCACTGTTACTCTGCCCTGCTTGAACTTGGCCACGGCCCTTTAATTTATTGAGGTGTTTAGGAAAGCAGCAGTGGCTGAAGCAATCTATTACTGATGTTTCAAAGCGGGCAGTGAAACTTAATACTCCTAAGCTTGGGGCATCCTTTCCAGATCTATATATTTTTTTGCAAAGTTCTCATATTGCAGTGCACATTCACCTCTTACACCACTTTTTTCATCCATTATCTCCGAATGGTTTGTAGGAACAAATAGACAGTTTGACGACCCACCACTGGACCAGTAATAAATGAGCCTCAATCCTCAACACTGGCACCAGTGGGTGACGAACATTGGGAGGATAACAGGTACACCCACAGTATTTCCAGATGCAGCTCTCTGCATCAAGTGCAATCACCCTTAAGAACACACAGAGACCACAGTCAGTCCAGGGCTGGTTTCTCCCTCTTTCTCCAGATCCCCAATAAGACTCCCCACTGGCACAGTTATAGAGTTGAGATCTCAGCTGAGTGACCAAGCAAGACCTACCAGCACCCTCTCTGTCCAACCAGTACTTTGTGTCCCTGCCCAAGTAGCTGACACACGTACTCTTTGAGGTTTGATTTACACACACACACACACACACACACACACACACACACACACACACACACACACACACACACACACACACATGCGCGCACACACTTGGGAGAGGCTGGCACAGGTTTACTAGCTATGCCCCCTTCTGCCCAGACTATAAGGTAGTTACCATTGCCACCAGTCAACTCCTTTTCAGCTACCTTAAGGCCTTTAACAAAGAGTGTCCAATCTTGCTGTATAATATTTATATTAATACAAATGGTAGTTTGACCAAGAGCAAGTCTTTTAGGTGTGGCCCATACAGAGTCACTAAATAAATATGCAAGTACTCTCAAAACTTAAATATATCTACACAGATCAGCTACAATGAAAGGTTTAAATATATTTAATAATAAATAAAAGAAGAAGAAAATACTTAGTATATATTCACAGTGACGTCAGAGTTCAAAATCACAGGAAATATTTAAAACAACACTGAAGGACAGTCTCAAATAAAGAAAGAAAAATATCTAAACTAAGCTTCACTATATCCCTGATTGTATCTAAGACAGTTATTATACCCTAGAAACTTACTTACAGAACAAGACAGATGTTGTGGTGAATGATTCTTTTCAGGTCCAAGACCAAATACAGAATGTTCGGTCTCTCTAAGAGACTTCTCAATTTAATATCTCAGATATTACTTTTGGGATGGCTTGCAGAATGACATCATTTCTTGCCATCTGACTCTAGTTTCCAGATGAACCCCCACTGCTAGAAGCTAGCAGTATTTAGCATCTACCTGTAAAAATACATAAACCTCAGATCTTTTGTAATGCTGCAAGTCATAAAACAATTACAGTCCTCCACATTTCAAGTCTCGTAATTATTTCACCCTAAAGACAATACAGACAGCTCCCTAGTACAGACACTGTGTCTCTTGTTGCACTGAAAACTGAAAGATACCCCCCCCAGGATTTAATAAAATCTGTGTAGGCACTGAGTAGAGCCTATGTGGACTGTTACCATGTCCATGTACATGGTTCCCCCTCGGCAGTGTACCATACATATTAATCATGGCATGTTGCTGAGTTAGAGCCATGAAACACAGTTATTGAATCAGTGCAGGGAGTGTGGTGCTAACTGTGTCTGCAAATGAGCAACATACTCCCTGCACTGTACAACCTCATTATGTTAATGTAAATTAATATTTTTTTATTTTGTCTAAAAAGCAGGTTTGCATGGTGTGTACATCATGCAGCAAGTGACACATGCCAAACATTCTAAAAATAGAAACTGGATGTATTTAATTATTTATGAAAAGGTCAAGTTTAAGCATAGCTGAGCATGTTTGCGTTGTGAGGCACAGTACTCAGCAGAGCTTAAAGGTAGCTCAGACGTATATGTAAATGTAAAGCTATACTCCACATATCCATATAGCGAAAGGGGTAGAGTCACAGCCTTATATGCAGTAGGTACATGGTTTGAATACCTGTAAGGGATATTAAGCATTTATTTTCCAAATACAAATTTTACCAATTGTTTTCAATCCTGATATGCTGTGCTCAGCTAAGCTGTGCTAAGATGTGCTAAGCTTTGCTAAGCACTGCTTAAACAAGATATGTTTTAGCACTGCCCAGCAGTACTTGACACTGCTTGGCTGTGCTTAGCTAGTTTGTGCACTGCTAAGCATTGCCAGTGTAATGCCCATGCCTTGGCCCAACAATCAAGGAGCCTCAATCCTCAACACCAACACCAGAGAGGGCGTCTCATATAGGAGGAAAGGATAACAAATACACACAATAAATTGCAATTTCCCTTTAGAGCACACAGAGATCACAGTCAGTCCGGGGCTGGTCACTCCCTTGCTCTCCAGATCCCCAATAAGACTCCCCACTGGCACAACTATAGGGTCCAAATCTCAGCCTAGCTGGGCAAGCTAAAATCTCCAGCATCCTCTCTGTCCAACCAGTGCTTCATGTCCCTGCCCAAGTAGCTGATACACACACTTTGAGATAAGTGTATACAACCACACAGACACTCCTGGGGAAGGCTGGCACAGGTTCTCCAGCTGTGCCTCCTTTTCCAGACTATATGGGAGTACCCTGACACCCCCAGCTAATAATCAGCTACTCAAAGGCCCTTAAAAGGGTGTCCAATTATTACTGTGCAATTTTAATATCCAATTTGTAGTATGACCAGACCTCCCAACCATCCTGAATAACTCAGTTTTTACTGAGTTTTGGGGTCCCAGTAATGGGGTGCCACGATTCCCGAGTGGCACCCCTTCATTTCCGATGTATTCATCTATTTATTTCAATGTTTGCGCTTTCAGGGCTGACATCATCATGTCCTGTTCTTCCTTGTCAGGTTTGTGAGGGGAGCAGCTATAGTACTATAACTGGGGATGAACTTTCTGTAGTACCCTGCTGTTCATAAAAATGCCCTCACATGCTTTTTAGTAACAGGTGCAGACCATGCCTAAATGGCTTCCTCTTTGGCAGGTTCTGAGCTTATCTTACCACTCCCCACTCTATGTCCTAGGTAGGAGGCCTCCGCCATACCCACCTGACATTTGCTCAGCTTAATGGTCAGCCCTGCTTTCTGTAGTCTGCCCAGCACCTCCCTGACATGCTGAAGGTGCTCTGGCCAGGAATGACTGTAGATGGCAATATCATCTAGGTAAGCAAGGGCAAACTCTCCTGCACCTGCTAAGATATGATCTACCAGCCTCTGGAAAGTCGCTGGGGCATTCTTCATCCCAAAGGGCATCTTTGTGAACTCATACAAGCCAAAAGGAGTCACAAAGGCTGACTTCTCGCTAGCACTGGGAGTCAATGCATCTGGCAGTAACCCTTGGTAAAATCAATGGTTGTAAGATACTTAGCCCCACCCAGCTGCTCTAGGGCCTCATCTGTCCTAGGCATGGGGTAAGCATCCAACTCTGTGTGACTATTTAATTTCTTGTAGTGCACACAGAACCTGGTGCTGCCATGCTTCTTTGGCACCAGCACCACTGGGGAGGCCCAGGGACTGTTGGACTCTTGAATAACCCCTAGTTCCAACATCTCCTGTACCACTTCCCTCAGGGTCTGTCTGACTTTCTCAGGTACCCTATAAGGGGCCTGACTAATAGGCCTTGGAGTCCTGTATCCACCTGATGCTGCACCAGGTGGGTGCACCCTGGTTTCCCAGTGAGCATGTCCTGAAATTCCTGCAACACTACTCAGATTTCTCGAACCTGGGTAGGAGATAGCTGCTGTGACATTGATACCCCTTCCACTAAGGTGTCAGCCCGAGCCTCACTGAAGAGATCAGTCCCCAGATCTCCCTCAGACTCCCCCTGTAATCCACTGCAAATGCTAAGCACAAGGGCTTCTCTATCATGGTAAGGTTTCATCATATTAACATGGTACAATTTGTGCCCCTGCCTTCTGCCTAGCAGTTCCACCATGTAGTTAACATCACTTACCTTTCTTACCACCTTGTAGTGTCTCTTCCAAGCTTCTTGCAGATTGTTATGTCTGACAGGAATGAGAACCATTACCTGTTGCCCCACAGCATACTCTCTAGTTCAAGCCTTCCTGCATAGCACACCTTTTTCTGTTGTTGGGCTTCTGCCAGGTTCTCCTGCGCCAAGCCGATGAGTTCCCTGAGCCTTGTCCTGAGGTTTAGGACATATGCCACAACAGACTCCTTGTGGGACTCACACTCACCTTCCCACTCATCCCAAATTAAATCTAGAGGTCCCCTCACCCTATTCCCATACAGCAACTCAAAGGGTGAAAAACCTGTGGATTCCTGGGGAACCTCTCTGTAAGCAAACAACAGATGGGGCAAATATTTGTCCCACTCCCTCTTAAACTGATCTGCAAATTCATGTAGCTTGGACTTGACTGTATAATTTAACCTCTCAACAAGACCCATAGTCTGGGGATGGTAGGGAGTGGTCTTCATGTGCTTCACCCTACAGAACTTCCCCAGACAAGCCAGCAGGTCTGACATGAAATTTGCACCTCTGCCAGTCAGTATTTCTTTTGGGAAACCTACCCTGTGAATATCTCTAACAAAGCATTTGCCACCTTCTCTGCCTCAATGGAGGACAAAGCCACTGCCTCAGGGTATCGTGCAGCATAATCCATGGCCACTAGGGTATACTGTTTCCCTGTTGAACTTAGATTACTTAGAGGACCCACAATATCCATAGCTACCCTCTGAAATGGCGCCTCAACCACTGGCAAAGGCATCAAAGGAGCTCTAACCTTCTCTCCTGCCTTGCCTACATTTTGGCACTGCTCACAGGTCCTGCAGTACCCTGTTACATCTCTGGAAATTCCAGGCCAATACAAGTTCTGTATAATATGCCTCTTTGTATGTTTTATGCCTATATGTCCTGCAAAGGGAATATCATGGGCTGTGGCTTGAAGCACCAGACAGCAGGCTCTAGGCACTACCAACTGCTGTACTCTTTCACCTTCTAGCCCTCCCTCAGGGGACCACTCTCTGTATAGTAACCCTTTGTCCAAGTATGCAGATTCCCCCTTTCCTTGAGAATCAGGTGCCTCCATTGCTACCTGCCTCAGGCTATGCAATGTAGAGTCTGAGAGCTGAGCCTGTTTCAACTCTCTTCTTGTAACCCTTCCCATATTCCCTTCCACAGGAAGTCTTGCATCCTCTGACAGTGGTGCCACACTGTCAGCCTGGTACTACTACTCACCTCTGCCTTTGCAGTCACTCTGTCCAAGGGACTATCAGTACCCACAAGCTGCTGTGGCTCACCTTTAGCTCATACCCTGAAGTAACCACCTCACCAGTTCTGGCTGCAAGTATGCAGTCTGTCTGGGTCTCCCCAGGCTACCAGACTCACATGCTTGTCTGCTAGCCTGACCGCGTGCAACTGCATAAGTACATGGTATTGCCTCATCCAAATCCTTCCCTCCCAGGACATCTGCAGGATGGCAGTTTAGTACCCCTGTTGTCTCAAGACAACCTACTATTGGCATTTTGTCTTTCCCACTTACTGGCTTCCTCACCTTTTGTTCCCCACCTTGCCTCCATGGACACCTGTATGCCACATGGCCCCACTGGTTGCATTCAAAACATTTAACCCTAGCTCCTGGACGTGTACTGGACTCGTGGCTTCCCCTGCTACTGGAAGATCCTGTTGTGGCAGTCTGTGCTGCCCACCATGGGTTCCTTTAGACCCATGAGCAGTACTGGGGGTCCTCTTTCTGTGCAGGGCTGCCCTGCTTGTCAGGTATAGGTCTCCCTTCTTTCCCAACTCATCTGAAGTAGCACATTGTCTATCAGCTAACCAGATCCTCATTTTCTCAGGCAAAGTGCTAAGGGCTTGTTCCCTCAGCAAAAGGTCTGCCAGCCCTTCAAAAGTGGTGACCTGACATCCACTCACACACCTATGTAAATAAGTGCTCAGTTCAGCAACATATTCACACACACTTTCATCTGCCTTGGGTCTATGGTCACGAAACTTTTTCCTATATGTTTCAGGTGTTAGCTTAAAACATTCTAAAAGACATTTTTTTACAGCAGTATAATCAAAATAGTCAGTGTCAGGCATTTTTGATACAACAGTTACAGCTTTACCATGGAGTAATGGGGTCAGGAACTGTACCCAGAGCCCCTGGTCAACTTCATACTGTTTACACACCCTCTCAAACATATGAATGAAACTATCAAAATTATCCCCCTCTTTAAACTGCGGAATAAATTTACTGACCTTTTGTGCTTCTGAGGTCCATTTACTCCCTTCCCCATTACCTTCATGACTCTGGCGAAGAGTCAGCATCTCCTTCTCATGCTGCCTCTGCCTCTTTTGTTCCTCAGCTTGCAGACGTAACAGTTTCTCATTCTCCTCAGCCTGCAAATGTTGCAGTCCCTCATTTGATTTTAATTCCGCATGCCTGACCTCCAACTCAAGTCCCTTTAGCTCCAGCTGGATTTTTAAGTCCACTGTAGAAAGGTTGAGCTGCTCATTCTCCGAGGAAATTATATTTCCACTGCCAGTCTGATTGTCCTCCTGGTTGCTGTTTCCTGATGCAACTGTAACCAAGGCTGCAATCAAGTCTGCCTTTGTCAGGTTTCCATGTACCAGTCCCCTAGCCTGGCACATCTCTGCCAGCTTGCTCCTTGTCAGCTTTCCATACTCCTCTGCTGACATGATGCCTGCTCACCCTGACTAACTAAGCTAACAAAAGAAATAAAACAATTGTGATCTGAACTCCGAATGTTCACTGAGTGGCTGATTTAGAGTACAAAACACCTTCAAAGCTCACTGCACACAAGCTACAGGATTCACTCTACTCACACCACTACAAGCCAATTAGTATTTGCCAATTAATTAATATGTGATGTGGATATCCCACAACTACCAAACAATTAGTATGAGGATATCCCAGCCACTGCCACCAATTAATATGTGAGGGGATATCCCAACCACGGCCACCAATTAATATGTGACGCCCATGCCCTAGCCCAGCAATCAAGGAGCCTCAATCCTCACCACCAACACCAGAGAGGGCATCTCATATAGGAGGAAAGGATAGCAAATACACACAGTAAAGTGCAATTTCCCTTAAGAGCACACAGTGATCACAGTCAGTCCAGGGCTGGTCGCTCCCTTGCTCTCCAGATCCCCAATAAGACTCCCCACTGGCACAGCTATAGGGTCCAGATTTCAGCCTAGCTGGGCATGCTAAAATCTCCAGCACCCTCTCTGTCCAACCAATGCTTTGTGTCCCTGACCAAGTAGCTGACACACACACTTTGAGATAAGTTTATACAACCACACAGACACTCCTGGGGAAGGCTGGCACAGGTTCTCCAGCTGTGCCCCCTTTTCCAGACTATAGGGTAGTACCCTGCCACCACCCAGCTAATAATTATCAGCTACTCAAAGGCCCTTAAAAGGGTGTCCAATTATTACTGTCCAATATCAATATCCAATTGTTAGTATGACTAATCAGTCAAAGCTTATTTGAAGTGACTTGGACAGTAAACTCTATAAATATGCAATGTACTCTAGAGCTGAAGTTATCTCTACACAAACCAGACACAGTTAAAAGGTTTTAAAATATTTAATAATAAATAATTAAAACCACAAGACAATACTTTTTTCTGTACAGTGCTAGTCAAAAGTTCAGAGATCACACAGAAATACTTAAAATAAATCAGTAGTACAGTTCTGACATCACAGAAAAACACTAAGTCTAATATTTCTAGCTTTTAGCTATCTACAAGAAAACACACTTCTAAAATAACTTACTTACATAGACTATAAAGCAGTGCTGAGTTGGATGTCCAAGACAAAAATGCTTAATAATCTCTGGTTCTCACTATTTAAATTGAAACTGCAGTTTTGATAAAACATTGCATCATTTCACACTTTCCTGGTTTTCCCAGGCTGACAAAAACTGCATTTACATTCTTTTACACTTAGATCAATAAAGGACATTCCAGATGTAAATTCTGGTCATTAACTTTAGCCTTAAAACAATACACAGGAAGCCTTCATCTGGCCGGACTGGAGCCGAATTGTAAACATCAAAGGCAGTGATGAAATAATTTTAATTTCAAAGGACCAACAAGAAATGCTTGACTTAGCTTTCTTTACAGTAGATGGCAATGTTACCACATTGTTTTAAGTTCAACATTTCACAGCATTTACAAATGATAGAATTATGTACCAAATTCTATTTGACTAGGCTAGCAGCCTCCTCCCATCTCTACCAGTCTTTACAGCCAGTTTAAGGACTGCTCGGTTGAGCTGCGCTGGTTTGCAAGGTGTTAAGTGACACAACACATTTTTAAATATTGCCCAATGGCATGAAAGGGTGGGAAAACAGGCTATATTAAGCTCACTAGGTGGGAATACAGCATATTCTGTTGGAGTTTGAACTGTGCAGTAACTATAGCTGGTGTTGGAGAGGGTGTGCATTTCTGAATGCAGCAGAGGGGCATTCAGGAGTCCAGGGTCATGGCTGGACTCCTGGTAAAAAACTATGATGACCGGCTACTGCATGGTGAGTTCCAGGGCTCAGAGTGCAAGGCAGAGGCCTGGGACTGGCTGGCACGTCAGCTCATGAGTGAGACAGGTATCCCTTGCACAGCTGAGCAGGTTCATCACCATTATGATGACCTGAAGTGTCAGAAGGGGGATCTTTTGGCCACCTGAGTCCAAAATGCTTGGGTAGGGAATGCCCCACAAGTTTGTAAGTACTGT
This sequence comes from Protopterus annectens, assembly GCF_019279795.1. Classification (NCBI taxonomy): domain Eukaryota; kingdom Metazoa; phylum Chordata; order Ceratodontiformes; family Protopteridae; genus Protopterus; species Protopterus annectens. The sequence continues at coordinate 914,116,180 of NC_056725.1, forward strand.
TACCATTGTTTCACCAATACCTAATCTGAATGCCTGATTGACAGGTATGCATAATAGTGTGCTTCTCTTCCTACAGCTGCAGAGGAGAGGGCTTGCAATGTTGAGGCACATGCCAGGCATTTGGCCAGGTTGTGCCATGAGTGTGGTGAATACAGCTGTATTTTGCAATCTATAGTCATATAAGCAGGAAAGAGTAAAGCATTAACTGCCATTAGGTATATACAATAAAGATATTTACAATAAAGATTTTATTGCAATAAGTGACTACTGCCAACTGTCATGCAAAAAAGTGACTACTGTCAACTGTAATGCAATAAGCAGGGAAGAGTAAAGCATTAACCTTGATAAAGTAAATTAAATAAAGTTTCTACTGCAATAACTGATGAATTACAGCTGTAGTGCAACGCCTGCATTACAACAACTGCTGTGCAATAAGGTGAAACTATATCAGTAACTGCAGGAAGGTGCCTCTAATAAAGCTGTGTTGTGCAATATGTGTGGAATTAACGCTGTTTTGAATGAAATGCATTATGGCAACTGTTCTGCAATAAAAGCACAAAACAATACCAGTTTCTGCCTCAAGATATATCTAATACATTTTTTTATGCAATAAGTGTAGATTCAGAGCTGTTTTTCAAGAAATTAATTGTGACACCTGTTCTGCAATAACACAAGAAGCAATAGCAATACCATCCAAGGTATATTGTGTATATTAGGATTGTCTTGTTTTAACCATTACATTTCAGCTATATGCATTCAGGCTCTGAGTTATGGGGCTGCAGGCAAGTATAACAGTGTTATAGCTGTAGACTGCAAATATACTTTCTGCAATTGTATATGGGTGAGGTAGCTGACCCAATAATGTAATATGGTTTGTAGACTTCACAGATATTTCAACCCACTAACAATATATTGTGTACACCTCCATTCTATGTAGTAATGTATAGGTTACCTAATATCTCTGTCATGCTTGAATTTCATGCCTGTGTGTTCAACTCTCCCTGTAGCCAACTATAAAACTGTACTACTATTACCAGGTCATATATTAGTTCCAGGTGAGCTCTATGCAAATATGCTTAGATGTCACAGACTGTTAAAATCATTACCAGGTATGTAAATATACAGCGTAAAATAAAGGAAATAAATATAATACTACTAAAAAATAAAATAAAACAAATAAAATGTGAATCATTGGTATGGCTGTATGCCTTGAGTGTCTGTTAAAGGTTGCTTTAGTCAAGTAATACATTTGATGCAGATGTTCTCTGCAGTCACTGTTATTAGGTTCTATCCCCATGCCTGTCTAGCAAGGCATGGTAGTAGTATAGTTTTTGCACTGCACACATAGCTGTCATGGAATGTAATTAGTAATGCGTAATCCCTTTGTCGCACATTTACCATCGGCATGAGTATCTAACCAGGAATGTATCACTACATCAGTCAACAGTACGCCTTGGCAGTTATATAGCTCCACCCATACCTCTCAACCTCTTAGCATAAGCAATCTGGACAAAGCCTGACAAAATGGGGGGACAAAGATCCACAAATAGGGACACATTTTAAATTTTGCTCTTTTAAACTTAGAAAGTAGCTAGAATAACAGGATTTATTTAACATGCATCTTCTGAAGGATATGAAGTCTGAAACTCAAATACATGTCATTATTTAGTGACTTTAATCCTTAAATCAACAGCATGATTTGTCAAAAAAAAAACACAATTTTTATGAGGAATATGCCAAAAATATAAGACAAAAATCTGGGCTGCGAAAATCTGTACTGTTCAGAGGTATGGGTCCACCTGATATGCAGGTGTTCTGTGTAGTTTACTACCTACAGTTGTTACGTCTTGTCCATATTTCCCCATGTGGATAGCTTGAGAGGTATGTATGTGCTACAGCAGCTATAGTCCACTTGTAAACATAAAGAAAGGAAAGACCTGTAGAGTAGATAGCAGTACTGTTCTCTATGAAATAGACTATAATGGTATTAATGAACTGTTTATTTCTCCCCATCCCCATCTTCATTTATGTATTATTGTTATCCATTTGTTATGGTTTACTATTAAAATTTGTTGTTAAATTAAACTTTATTTTGGGGCATGTGTTTTATTATTATGTATTATAATGGTTGCATATTAACATATTTTGTTGAATAACCTATGTTGTTGGCCTTATGCCATAACTGTTACTGGCATGCTGTTAATATACTGACTATTATGTTATTCATTGTTATGTTCCATATAATATGCATTGAAATCTGATTGGGTTATTTCCAATGTTCTGGGATGCTGTTATTACTAACAAATTGTTTTGTTCATAACTAACCTATACACATTGCTATACCTCTATCAACATAGCATGGCAGGGTAGGCCAGTTCCTGCTGATCTGCCTACACTACCTCAATCAGCTGTGCCACCAGGTACAAGCATGTCTGGGACCAAGGACAATGATGCCCCCTCCTCTGGCCCTGTACCACCTTTTGGTGGAACTGACTCAGGGGTATGGGGCCATTCCCCCCAGGAGTGGTGGCAGAGGTGCAGTAGTCACCCAAGATCAACTACTAGCCAAGGTGCATAGGATAGTTCATAGGAGATATGAACAACACCTGTGCCAGATTGAGGGCAGACTCGACAACCTGGTGGGGACTGCTGGCTCTGGCACCCAGCCTCCAGCACAGCCACCTTTGGGATAGTGAAGAAGCAGTGTTGACTGCCCATGGGTGGGGATGTCTGTCACACTGCAGCCATCTGGAGGCACATGCTTCTCAGATTCCACAACACCTTCCCCATCCAAGGTGTTTACCCCTTCATGTGTCACACATTGCCCCTATCTGCTGTCTTGTATGTCTTGTCTGTCTGCAATTGCATCCTCTCCTACTAAACTTACCTCCCAACATTCCACGCTCTCCTTATTAAAAAAAAAATGGGAACCTGTCCCACAAAAAAAATCTCCCCATACATAGCTCTCCATTTTGCACACGTATCCACTGGACACAACTAATTTGATCCAATTGGCTTGACAACACATTTATGTTGTACTCACCCCTTTCTCTGGGGTTTGAGAGTCCAAATCCATCCACAAAATCTGTGAAACTGCACAGCTGTTTCTGTACAAGAAATGGAAAGCTATGGTTCTTTCCTACACCCTTCCTGCACATCCCTACCTGCCTTTCAGAATGGTTTTCCCCCTGGTTGCCCCATTTGACCACTGTCCTATCACCTCCTTTTCCTTTTCTTTTTAATTTTTTAGCATGGGTTTGCATGGAGCTAAGCAAAGTGCTGCTTCTCGCAAACCCGCTTAAAAGGTCTTTAATGTGCCTTAATGATCTTATGTGTTTCTTACAGTGTTAGGCACATGTACAAAATAATCTCTGCTGCCAAGTCTCGAACACAGACCCATGTCAACTTCAGCCTACTACACTATACTACTAGATCACAGAAACCTCAATTAAAACTGGTGTTTCCAGCAATACATACTGATTGCCAGACTGAAAGCAACTTAAGGTGAAAAAATGGGAGTGTACCTGGGACTCTGATGCAAAAAATACACCAGTAGACTGCCAAATAACTAATAATGGCAGTACATGAAGCCTGGGATAGCAGGTAAGTGTTCCCTTTTAGCTGCAGCACCTTTAAACACACCTGCTAATGCATACATGGCTCAGTACATATGTTCAACTGGGACCCTGCTGCAGAACAACTGCCTTTGACAGCCATGTACATACTGATGGATGCAGACAATGTGTGTTACAGCCTGTATGTCTGCAAATATATCTGGCAACTATACCTGCTCCAGCACTGACTCAGTAGCTCAGTATGTTAAATGCCTTGCATACAGAACATTTTGCCACACACAGTCCTGTTTTGAAGACAGCAAATAATGACTGATTCTTGCTCTTTTAATCCCCATAGGTTACTGCTACTGAATTATCTGCTACCCAGTTTTAAAGGTCAAAGGCCTGCAGGTAGGGACACCATGCACATATTCATATAGCCTAACTATATGTCACCTACTGCTCTGTTATTGGCACTGTTGCATAATAGATATACCATAAGCACATGCCTCAGTTGGACTGTAAAGATTACCTCTAACCTGGCTCTGCTGTAAAGACAAGGCTGCCACTGCTACCAAAGTTACATGTACAGCTTGCTGACCTCCAAAGTGTTCACACTCCCCCTTATATGTCCTAGGCTGCAGCTGCAGCATACACAGCTGTATGTTAGGCTAGCTGCTACAGACCAACCCCCTAGAATTATGGATCCAGACAAAACCATACATAAGGGGAGGGCAAAGTTCCAGTGACAGGGACACATTTAACAGTTTGCCCCTACAAAGATAGTGAGCTGATAGAATAGCAGCTACAGCATTAGCATGCATATTCTGATGGGTATGACATGTGACACTCACATGTCTTTCTCTCCTTACTGACCTCAACCCACAATGTCTAACAATGCACCGCCAGATGATTACAATGTCATGGTACACTGGCCAAACATATTAGGCATAACTGAGGACATACCTCATAAATCACAAAAGTGGACAGTATTTCTACCTACACTCTATGATGCTGTAGTCTTCACACATTACTAATGTCCATTTCAAAGACTAAGAAAGGGGCTTAGACCTACATGAAGACCTTAAATATTGCAATATGTTTCCATGTCATTGACTAATGAAAGTGCATCTCAGCTGTTTTGGATGCAATTGGCATTTATAAGACACAAATTGGTGTACAGGCGATTACCTGGATGTGAGCATTACCTACAAAAGGCAAGCAGCTGCCTATGGGGAACATGTCTATATGTTGTTTTGCTCACACATACATCAGATTTGCAGGCTATTTGCACAGGAAGACTTCAAAAAGGATTACCTCACTCTAGTGCAGGTCATATTGGTTGTACAGGGTCTGTACATAGTGGATGTCCATGTATCTGGTCCTGTAATGTGTCCCACTCTTGTTATCTTTCAGGAGCAACGTATCACAGGAGGCATGCACCATTCACAGCTCAAGAAAATGCTGTTATACTGGATGGCCTCAGACTGCATCATCACATTCTGCTATCTAGGGGTCACCAAAATCATGACCAGTGTGCTGCATTGTGGGGTGACCTTATCAGGGTGGTTAACCAAATCATCCAACAGGACAAGACCTATGAGCAGGTCTGACATTAGGCCACAGATATGTAATAGATGTCCCCATATAATGAGCTGCAGATGGGAGGATGGAGTATTGGGAATAGGGAGTACAACAATAGGCTTGTCGTACATCTATGGTATTGACATGTTGGTGATACTCTGCTGTCCAACAGCTACAGGCATGCCTCTCAACTGTCCCTGGTTTGAGTCAAATCCCAGCTCTGCCCGGTTACACCCTCCTACAATGGTTGGCTGTTGTAGGAAAGCTAGTAGAATCTGTGTCAGACATAGTGACACTAAGTGAGGTGTATACACTTGTAACATAAACAATGTAATGTAGATCACTTCCTCTCAGTCTGTCAATGTCACACATAAATAGTTCTGACATTATAAAGATGTCCCTGACTGTCCCTGATGTACTATGTCTAGGTCACTGTTTTGTTGACAGTTGTCCCTCATTGATTGACAGCTATGGCTAGCATTCCTATCAACCCCATACAGCAGGGATTCAGGTCATAGCCATAATTAATGGGGGGGGCGCACAGGCCAAAACTCAGTGACAGAGAATACATATTTGCCATACAAAGTAAGACTATGAATAGACTAACAGCTATTACTCTAGCATAAGTGTTTCCCTAGAGGTCTGGCATGTGACAGACAGATTCTCTATTGTCCGACAACAATCATCAATGAATGGTCAACCGATTGTCAGATATCCACATGTTTGTGCCAAAAGGACTACATCTGTGAGACACATGTTCACATTCCACAAAGATCTGTGTAGTGGAGAGGTATGATGCCTACAGGGAATATATACTACAACAGGTTTGCATTGCTGTCTGTTGTTGTGGCACACTGCTGTTGCTGAACTGTCCCCATATAATTGTTACAATATCACACATCTATTTATCCAATAGTGGCTGTATGACATATTAGTGGGACCTTGCCCATAGGGGACACACCACAGAAGGCTGCAGTGATGGATGTAGAGACATACAGCAGAATCTGTCATGGCACACAGGGACATACCCAGTATTGCTACTATCTTGGTGATAGCCACACATGTAGTGTGTTGATAAACTGAGGGGTATGACGTGTGAGGGAGCAGTGGATAGTGCAGGTCATATTGGTTGTACAGGGTCTGTACATAGTGGATGTCCACGTATCTGGTCCTGTAATGTGTCCCACTCTTGTTATCTTTCAGGAGCAACGTATCACAGGAGGCATGCACCATTCACAGCTCAAGAAAATGCTGTTATACTGGATGGCCTCAGACTGCATCATCACATTCTGCTATCTAGGGGTCACCAAAATCATGACCAGTGTGCTGCATTGTGGGGTGACCTTATCAGGGTGGTTAACCAAATCATCCAACAGGACAAGACCTATGAGCAGGTCTGACATTAGGCCACAGATATGGTCAATGCTGCATGTCACAGGGCAGCTGCTGTGGCCAGGGATCGTGCTGTCACCAGTGGAGGGCCTGCAACAGAGCAACAACTCTTAGCCACAGAAGAATTCCTAACACACCTAGAATCAACCACCAGCTCTCAGGCATCCATCACCCTATACAGCCTGGACATAAGTGCCACAGCATCCACATCAGAGGAGCATCCAGGTAAGCTTAGTTTGTTCACCAGTAGAATACTGTATCAGTCATTGTGGCAGTCTCTGCATACCAGTACATGGGTGTCAGGTTTATCAGCATTGGAGGGGGTTGTTTTAATGCACAGTTGTGCACACATACTCAGAATATCAGGAATGTAGGCAGTATCACATTAGCTACTGTACATGTGGATATACGCACATATTACCTTCTAACACTGAAACATTTGGTATTGTTGACAATCCCTCTCCCTAACCATTTCATAGGTCCATCAGGTGTGACCACAGTCTGTGGTCCTCTACCTGATAAGTATGATGCTGTTGTTTTACAGATTATATACTGTATACCCTAAGAATGTTAAGGACTGTCATTTTGCCGAAGGCACAGCTGTTATGCTTAGCCAGAGTAGAATAGTTGTATGTTGCATTTTGGAGCAGTTAACTACAGTGCATACAATGGGTAATCACAGCTGTGTATTTGTACAAACATTAACACATTTGCGCTTATAGTCATGAACAAGTATGCAGCCTGCTATATAGGAGGCAATTACTCCAAAATGCCTGTTCACACACTATAGGAGATGGTGCATACCTGCAACAGTGATACTGCAGCAGGCATATCATTCTTAGGATAAGTGTACTGAGTATTACGTGTACTTCTGTCATATACACTGTCATATTGCATACCTCACAGGTGCATTGTACAGGCAGCATTCACCGTATGTAGCTAAAGTGCATGTTATAAAGGGCCTGTCTTGTGTGTGTGTGTGTGTGTGTGTGTGTGTGTGTGTGTGTGTGTGTGTGTGTGTGTGTGTGTTTGTGTGTATGTGTGTTGTGCATGAGATCAGTAATGAGAAGATGTGAGATTGGTAATGCAGTTGTGGCTCCTCATCTGTATGTGTCTGTGTGGATTACCATACATAATTGTGCAGGTAATGTACTGATTTTGTTGTCCTCCTCACATCCTAATGTCAATGTCCCATCGGACTCTGATGATGTTGGCGACCATAGTAAGGCACACGTGTGGTTGTCGGAGGCTGAATCTGTTCCAGAGGTTGACATTTATTTATTTATTTTATTTATTTATTTGTAGTTTGTTTGCCAGGATAGTCCATTGGGCCACTGGGGCCCATTTTCAATGGAGTCCTGGAGAAAAAAGCTCCAGAAAGAAAAATACAAATAGATAATGAGAGGAAGTAAAAATACAAATACAATGAAAGGAAACCAAATACATGAAATAAATTTCAGATAAGACAGTTATACATAGTTGTGTACATGCACACACACACACACACACACACACACACACACGCGCGCACAAACACACACACACACACACACACACACACATATATATATATATATATATATATATATATATATATATATATATATATATATATATGTGTATATATATATATATATAGAGAGAGAGAGTTATACAATGTATGCAGTACATTTTGGATAGGTCATTTTCAGATAACACAATTCAGTTAAGACATGTACATAATAATTTGGTCAGGTCATGGTATAAGTCACATTGCCTAAAATGTTAAAATACAATATATATATATATATATATATATATATATATATATATATATATATATATATTATACACAATAGTATTAACAATTGGGATAGGTTTGTAATAGTTAATGGATTCACTGAGATATTTGGCAAAAACATAGTAAATGTAGTAGGTAGTAAACAGGTAGTGAATGAGTATGAACACAATTAAGAAGTGTGTACAGTCAGTGTTAGGTGGGTTTCACCCCCATTGTCCCCACGCACAGTCAGTATGCCCACACATACCCAGTCCCCAGAGGCTACATATATTTGACAGTAAGATAGTGGTGACATTGAACAGGACAGTGTGACAACTATGGCATTACACTGGCCAAAACCAGACAGCTGTTGAGGTCTCACACAGGCAGATTGACAGGGGTGATCAAAGGGGGACTGCTGTCCATCCACCTCCTTTCACAAGTGTCACATCACGCATCAGTTTCCACATGTTTTGGGTTATCGTGGAGGCACAGGAATATACCGAATGCAACACCAGATGGATGCTCAAGATTATGGATAGCACAGTCTGACATCTTTGACTGCCTCCACTGCATTGATGATGCCATGGATTGTTTTACTGATTTAGTGGGCTAAGACAGCGTCTGTCTTTGCCTGCACATTGTCTGTGCTGGAACATCTGGTTGGAGTAGGGCATTGGGCACATGGACGTAGGTCAGCAACACCATCTGCTGAGAGCCCACATGGCCTCACACAGTCACGCTTCCATAGTGGCAGTACCTCCAGCCCTATAGAGGGAAGTGTGCTGTCCACACCATGACGTGGCAGGCCATGGGCACACGGTCCTGGGCAGTCCCATGGGGGACACAGGCCCAGCAGGCAGCAGTCATCATCAACTACTAGCACCACATCTGATCTTGGGCATGGTGGTGCCAGTGCCACTCCTGACAGAGCAAACTCCTGTGTTCATGGCAGGAGATGGTGAACTGTCCACTCTGCCATGTATGATCCACAGCTGTCAAACATACACATGTGTAGGGGTAGCACTGGGCTTGATTGTGTACCTGCACACCCTCAAACATCACTGTTACATGCAAGACACCAACAGACACACAAGGCACCTCTCCATGGCCCATCTAACCAGCACCCCTTCCTGACTCACACACATGCTGTCAACTGTATGGTACAGCCTAGGCCTCTGACACGCTCACGCCACATCCTGTGCATGTGATGATACCTGTGCCACATACTTGCCATCCGTGTCATCGATGCAGAGACATACAAATATGCATCTGATGCACAGGGTGGCTACATTACTTTCAGTGTACTTGTGTAGTGCAGTATTGTTATATCATGGCAGGTGTTGTGGGCCATGACAGGTACTGTGTACTGGCATGTGTCATGACTACACAGCAACCTTTTTGCGCATCTTAGTTGCATGATGTTACACTGGTGGTAATGCGACAGAATGACAGGTGTATCATGGACCTCTGTATGTTCCTGTTCCTGGGGATTGAGTGATTATTCTATGGACACATGGCAGCAGTACAATATCCCAGGATGGCATGGCAGCACAGCAGAAATATTATGTCAGCAAGGTATGGCAGTATTTGTGCATGGTTCCTTAGGTGCATATGTGTAGATGGGCATGTTTGGGACACTGGAAGTAGCCAGCGTAATTATGCATTCGTACTTTATGACAAGGTCTGCTACCTTTAAAACATGTCACATGGGTTTTCTGAACATATAAATCTAGATGGCAGCAGACAGCAGTCATGCCTATGTAGATGTGGGCAATATAGGACCAGGAGCTTTCACAGGGCTATAAAATGTACAACCATTACACAGAAATAGCCCTTATGAGCATATCATTAGTGATACAAGGGGATATATCTGTACCCACACAGAGTTGGCTGGTGTAAAACTAGTAGTGCTACCTATCTACTATTACACACTAGAGCACATAGTACTTATTGCATGTACCACAGAGTTTATTTGATATTAAACTGTCAGCTAGTACTCTTAAGGTGGATGACATTAGTAGGCCTTGTAGAGTAGGGCATTTAGAGGCCAGCAGCTAGTCCTAGGCCCATAAAATGCATAATCATGGCACGGAGATAACCCATATAGGCATGTATGTAGTGTTGCAAATGTATATATATAAACACAGACACACAGAGAGTTGGCTGATGTGAGATTAGAACCCCTACCTATCTAGATACTAGACATTACAGCTTGCAGTACTTAATACATGCACCATGGCAATTACTAGATATTGTACTGTCAGCCTTTGCTGTTAATGATTACTGGATATTTCACTGTCAGCCAGTGCTGTTAAGGAGGATGACATCAGCAAGGTTTGTAAAGGAAGCCAATGAAGAGGCCATTAGGTAATCACAGGGCCTTAAAATCCATAACCATTGCATAGAGACAGGCATGTCTGTACTGCTGCAAGGGGAGATATTTACACATACACAAAGTTGCCTGTCATGAGCATTAGAACCCTGACCTATCTAGGTATTACACACTACAGCTCACAGTAGTTATTGCATGCATCATGCTGTTTATCTGATAACACATTGTCAGCCAGTACTGTTAAGGTGAATGACATCAACAGGCTTTGTAAAGGAGGCCAGTGTAGAAGCCATCAGGTAGTCACAGGGCCTTAAAATGTGTAACCATAGGCATGTTTGTACTGCTGCAAGGAGACATATTTACACACACACACACACACACACACACACACACACACACACACACACACACACACACACACACACACACACACACACACACACACACACACTTGCCTGTTATGCAATTAGTATATACACTATAGCTTGCAGTACTTATCCCATGCACCATGTTTATCTGGTAATGCATTCTCAGTCAGTGCTGTTAAGATGGATGACATCAGCTGGGCTTGTAAAGGACGCCAATGTTGAGGCCAGCAGCTAGTCAGTGGGTATGAAATACACAACTGTTGCACAGAGATAGCCCCTAGAGGCTTGTTTGAAGTGCTGCATGGGGATATATTCACACACACGCACACACACACACACACACACACACACACACACACACACACACACACACACACACACACACACACGCACACACACACGCACTTGGATGATATGAGATTAGAACTCCTACTTAACTAGTATTATGCACTACAACTCACAGTACCTATCACACACCCCACAGGTTATGTGTCTTGCATATGTTGATGCAGGCACAGTACTTGTGGTGTACGGAAAGTGTTAGACAGCATGTGTAGCCTGCAGAATGATATTGCTTGGTACTGTTATTGTATCTAGTGCCCTAGGGGTGGGATACCTGGTAATATCTCTGCTATGTGTATAAACTTACCAGTTTGACCATATCTGTCTGGCTGCTTGGCTGTTTGAAGTTTGATAGGCAGACATATGGCCAGGGACAATATGGCCTGTCCAAGGCATGCATTGCACCCATTGTACATTACACCCACCTGCATACCTATGTCTGTCTGCAGGGTGACAGCCTGTAGGCACAGGGGTCTGAGGGTGAGTGGATTATGTACTGTTGCAGTCTTGGTCTGGTGCCATCGGACAGCTGTTGTGATGTGTATGGGCAGATAACCCCAGCATTCAGGGGTATGTGGAAACATTCGTAGATCCCCACCCATAGCTATATCAATGTGTATAACAGGGTTGTCTCCTTAAATGTAGTTGTGTGTGTCAGTAATGTAAATGTATTCTGTAGAAGTATGTGGGGAGTCTAAGTATCACTGTACTTTATATACCTATATATGCATCTTGTTATTATATATATATATATATATATATATATATATATATATATATATATATAGTATATATGTGCCATAAACTGATAGAGACACTAATCAAGCATGAGGGGTATAGGGAGAGACAGATATGTATACGTAGCTGTATGTCTGTACAGACATATTTCCACATAGCAGGTCTTTGGGCGGTAGAGGCAACAGGCTTGGGCTCAAGTTAGCTAAGTGGAGAAGCATGCCCAGTGTGAGTGTCAGTACTTACAAGGTGACTCCAGGACAGTGGTACCTGTACTCCAGTCCTGGACTATTGTGTGCTGCAGGCCATTGGCTGCTGCACCTGTTACCACAGTACTGTAGTTGCCTAATATTGTCCAAGGCATTACCCGGCTGTTTGCTGACCTTAATATGTGACTCAAACTTCAAAACTGCAGAAAGCTTCACAGACTGTCCAGACTCTTGCCACATATTTTTGGTTCATTTCACATAACCATTGTTGTTTTCTGGCAAATTAGTGGCAAATCAGTCAAGACTGAAATAAATTAATGCTAATAGATATTTGAGTTTCAGACACCATGCACAGCTAGAGGGTCATGCAAATGCAGGACCTGTTAGTCTATCCACATTCTACATTTGTGAGAGCAATCATTTTAAACTTGTCCCAAGTTGTGGGCTTTGTTCCCACTTTTATTCAATTTATTTGGCCAGATTTCCTGCTGTAAGAGGTTGAGGCGTATGGTGTGACTGGGATACATGGTGAAACACCACACACAGGGTGATAGTCTGCATACCTCTCCTTGTGCATGTTTTTGCAGAATGTCCAGCATTTCGTCCCATATCTCTGCTGTGTTCCTTATATATTTGTAGTTTTCCAGTGCTATACTGTACATTGGTTGCTGACTTGTTGTACCTACTGACATATTAAACTAATGGCCTTTACATCCTGCAGATAATCTGACCTATTGCAGCCTGCTGTTAAATAAGCCACCTGCTAGGTTATTCAGAGAATGCATACTGTCTGTCTGTAGGTATGGCCCTTTGTTCTCCCATTTACTCTGACTTTGTCCAGCTTTTTTTACATTAGCAGATCAAGGGGTTATGACAGTCTGTGGGACTACCTCCATATGAGTACCTCACATGCAAAATATGTTGGATGATGCCAGATTTGAACCATCAGCACCATCACACATGCTATTGTCCCTGGTCCACTGAGCCACACCAGCACCAGACAGAGATGTTTCCTCCCTTACACTATCAATAAGATAGGGGAATTTTCTGGTCTGCTGGTATTTCATTGCAGACATACTGTTACAGTAGTTGTATGGCAGCACTGGTGTGTTTGTGGTGGGGGACAACCAGCCTAAGCTAGACAGTCCTGTGACCCCACTGTTTGGAATCTCCCTGGACTACTGTTGTGGAGTTTCCAGCCATGTGGCCTAGTGGCTATTATAGGGCACATACTAGTGAACAGAGTACCTGTTGTCCCAAGTGGCTATTAGATCTGTACAAGTAGCTCAGTATCCCACTACAGATCTCCGCAAGTAGCCCAGTAGCACACTATATATATCCCACTATATTCCCTTGCATACATGTGGCAGGTCCATACATATGCTACCATAGTGTAGTACCCTTTACAAGTGGTGTACAGGAGAGTGACTTACCTTGCAAATGCAGCAGTTGACAGACCTATAGCTTGAGGCTGACTGTGTCTGATGCAGGCAGTCCACAGCCAATACATGGTGAGGTACTGGTTGTGTGGCCTGGCTGGCATCATATTTACTGATATGTATGCAAGTTGGAGTATGGTGTCAGTCCCTAGAGCCCTAGGTTGTCAGTGCATGTGCTATATGCTGTCACTTGGCCAAGGCCAGGGCATATTAAGCCTGCATATATCTGCCTACAGGGACAGCCTCAGGGAGTTACTCCTCTGAGTCCCCCTGTGGGTGCAGCTCTGGTAACCCAAGCACTGTTGGGGGGGCTGTGCATCCCTTCCCTTTGCTGATCCTGCTGCAGCTGTTTCCACAGGATCATATTGTGTAGCATGGCACATACTGTGAACATCTGTGCAGATGTGGCAAGAGAGTACTGCAAGTCTCCACAAGATATATTGAGGCACTGGAACCATGACTTCAGTAGGAAAACACATGCTCTGTGATGTTCCTGGTTTGTGTGTGTGCCTCATTATGGCATTCTTGGGTGGGTTTGTGTACATTTCTGATGGGTGTCATCATCCACGGTTCCGATGCATAGCCATCATCCCCAAGTAAATGGCCATGTGGGATGTCGCCCCTAGCAAACATCTGGTACAGCTGGGATGTCCCCCCTAGCAAACATCTGGTACAGTGGTGATGCATGCCAGATATGGGATTTATGATAACTGCCAGGGCTGCCAGCACACACATTCATGATAATGCCCTGGACATTGCACATGACCTGGCAGTTGATGGAGTGGAACTTGTGGTTGACTTGCTTCTACCCTCTTCACTGGGTAGTGTCTTGATGTGTACATGAGTGCAATCTATGGCACCCAGTACCTCAGGGTAGTGTGCTACATAGTAGAAGAGTTGCATACTGCTGGCCCTCTCCTCAGGGGTATGGAGAAGATAAATGTGCTCACTGGCATGTGTCAGCATGGCATCCAGGAACTGGTGGAGTACTCTGGGAGCAGATGCCTGTGAGACCCCCATCATATCCTAAATTGGTCTTTGGAAAGTACCTGTAGCGAGTATCCTAAGGGCTACTCATACCTTTGTTTCCACTGAGATGGGTTCCCCTCTGTTGGTTCTGGTTCTGAGTTTATGGTGGAAGAGCTCCCTGAGTTGTTATAGTATGTCCCTGTCCACCCTGTAGCGCTCTACATTTTCCAGCTCATGTAGCTCCTGGTAAGTTACCCTGAGCCTGAGCACCCCTTTCCTTCAGCATCAGCAGCAGCTGCATTGACCTCAGCATCTACCACATACATACGTAGCAGACCTACAGCAGCTCCTAGCATTCTGTAGGTTGAAATTTCCAAGTCTATACTCCAATGTTGCAGAATGTGGGGAAAAGTCAGATTGTAGGGTTTATGCATGTAGGTGTACTTTGTGTGATTGGTTAGCTATGATGCATTCCCCCTGTCAAGTATATCATTAAGGGGTTTAATGGCCCTATTTTAAGTGAAACAGGGCTTATCAGTACTTAATATATCATTGGCTTTCTCAGCCAATTTCTTTTGACAGCCTTCCTTGTTGAGCACTGGGGTGTGCCACGCAAACCTGCACCGCAAAGATAAACAAAGCTTAGCAGTGAACAGACACGCCCCCATGGCAGCTCATGCTCAGCATGGCTGTTTGCCATGCAAACATGCTCAAACCCTCTGAAACATGTATCCCTAAGGTAAACAAAGCTTTTCAGTTACCAGAACCCTCCCCCCACTTAGTGGAGTGGCATGCCACGCAAACAGGTCCCACTGAGCTCCAATCAGCTTAAAAGTTTGTGGACACACCTCCTTTTGATGTCAGCTACCTCTTCTGTGGACACCAACACAGTTCTCTGCCTACAGGGATCAGATTTACGGACACAGATACCCATTTGTGCTATTCAGTAACCCCAGGTCATTTGCATACAGATCCGTGCACAGGACCTGGAAACTACATGGATTCAGGCCCTGCCTCATTGGCAACTACAGCAGTCCTACATTGTACATTCTCCACACAGGGTCCTGTAATGTCTGTGTCCTCTATACTATTTCTGCCACTGTAATTACACTTTTACAGCCCCTAGTCTCATATTTACTTCCTGTACATGGGATTTTTATGTGTATATTATGGAAATCAACACGGGGTCTGTATGACTGCCCATCTTCTTGCTGGATCACTCTACCTACCTCATTTGCATGCATTTCACCTGCTTGTGGGGTGATTTGCATGCCATGGACACTTCTGTGTTCACACACAATTGTGCATGCCCCTCAGCCTCCTTTACTGTATCGCACACCTGCTTACATCTTTGTAAGCATTGCACCACTATGCCTACGTGGCAAATAAGTCTGTGTACATTTTATTAAATCCTCCCCCATTATCTATTATTGTGTAGCAATAAAGTTATTTAATTTCAGCTATTTTTCTGAAGTTAACCTCCTATATTCCAGTTTCCACTGTTAAAATATATACATTTAAACAGTTACAATAGTGCATGTACATTTCTGTTCTACTCCAATAAGGCACACTGTGGTTAAATTTCAAACAGCATTTTGCAAAAACCTTTTCAACACACATTTCTGTACCAGCAGTTTGATATACACATGACATACAGTTCTGCTACATTTGTAACACAGGCATCTTATATTAATCACATTGATATTCACAAATGACACATAATTATTTACAACATTCCAGATGGCTGTGTTGGCAGCATTCATTCCCTTTTGTCACAGCCATGACTGTATATTTAGGAAGCTACCAGTAGAAGGTAATTGCATGCTGTGTTCAGCTGCAAGGCCTGCAGTAATGCCTTCCCACTGCACCAAAAGATGTGTGAAGTATAGTAATAACCTGTAGTATAGCATGCCTGCTGTCCTACTAGCCTTCTGGTATAAGTCATGCATGCTCTACAATACATATTATAGGAAGCTGTAGTGCTATTAAATTCTTAGCACTAACCACTGCCATGGCTTAATGGACCACAGCTGGCAGGTTTGTGCAAATTGGAGTGATATGGCAAAGAAAAAAAAAACAAAGAAAACAAGGCTGGTGATGTTGCAACCAAGAGCATTGTAGCTTGAGGACTTTCTGAATAGGAAGTGGCTGACACATCTGAATGTTAAAGATACATGTATGTTTCTGCATGCCTACTTCTCCAATATCATGTGAATAATGTGAGTATTTATATATGTATATATCTATCTATATTCATTTATTTATTGGCATTTGTTTACTGGGAAAGTCCACTGGGCCAAAATAACTCATTTTCAGGGGATGCACAGGGAGAAAAGGGCCACAAAGTTAGTATAATAGTACATAAAACTCAAAACAGTTTATAGATACAACCATTATTAACAAAAACAGACAGTATTATACAAGAACAGAATAAAAAGCATGTAAACATGTGATTTGCAAGATTAATACAGTTTAACCAAGTCTTTTGGCTTTTCCCGGTTAGGGTTCGCCACAGCGGAACTCCGGTCCACTCATGATTGGCAGTGGATTTTTACAGTGCTAAGTTGCCAGCCTGATGCTCAACCTTCAAAGAAGGCACTCCCATTCATGCAATCACCTACCTGCATGTCTTTAATGGCACTTGACCATGGGGAGGACATGCAGACTCCACACAGAAGGCGCTCCAGCCGAGAATTGAATGGGAGAACCTCTTGCTGTGAGGCGACAACGCTAACCACTGCACCACTGTGGCTTACTATACAGTTTAACCAAGTAATCATATTATTATATAAAAGCAATCACATAGAAATATTTATAAGGTGCTCTAAGATTTTATATATATATATATATATATATATATATATATATATATATATATATAAATAAAATGTTTTATATATATATATATATATATATGTGTGTGTGTGTGTGTGTGTGTGTACGTGTATGTATGTATATATACATACACACACACACACACACACACACACACACACACACACACACACACACACACACACACACGACAGATGTATGTGTATGTGTGGTGTGTGTCTGTTTTCTGTGCTCTGCAGCACTAGTTTGCCTCCCTTATGCCACATGAATATTAGTATAAGATCCGATTCTCCAGTACGTATATGAAGTTCAAAGTATAAGTTCCAGATACAGCTCCTGATGTGTTTATGTATAATAAACAACTTGAACACATACCCAGGCTCAGTGTTTCATTTGAATGCATGAGACATGTGACATGGTGTCAGAATGGGATCCAAAGTTGAAGCAGCTCGCAAACCATGAGGTATGCAGTCAGAAGTGGGGTAATATTCAGGAGTGAATTCACAAACAGGTCAGCGGTTATTCAAAGGAACTTAAATCCGTTTTAAATTTTTTCAGTTGCCAAATGTGGCATAGCATTCAAAGTGTTCAGAATAATTACTGAGTTATTTGAAATGTCCAAGGTAGTGACATAATGATTAAAGTGTTTGAAATAATCTCGAAAGTATTTAAAATGTATGAGAAGACTAACATGTCCGAATTTTTTTTGCAGTGTATGACTTTTTCACAGTAAATGTCCCCCAGATTTAATAAATTCTGTCTAGGCATAGGGGAGAGTCTACACGAAAGTTGCCATGTCCGTGTAAGCGGTTTCCCCTCAGTAGAGCACCATGCATATTGATGAAAGCTCATTGCTGAGGGAGAGCTGTGGAACATTGTTATCGAATCAGTCTAGGGGTGTGTCATTAACTGTGTCCTCAGATGAGTAACATACCCCCTGCACTATCCAAGTGGATGATTTCAATGTATTTATTTATTTTTTTTAAAGTTTGCAGGGAGCAGTGCAGTGCATAGCAATTGACATGTTCCAGACATCTAAAAATATAAACTGTATGCATTTAATTTTTGCATCAAAGGTCAAGTTTAAGCATTGCTTGGCGGGTTTACGTGGCATGCTGTAGTACTTAGAAGTGCTAAAATGTGGCTCAGATCTATATGTAAAAGTAAAGCAGCATTCCACACATCCATGTAGCCAAGTGAATAGAGTTACAGCCTTATGCACAGTAGGTGTGGGGTTTGAATACATGGAAGGGAACTCGAGGAATTATTTTCAAAATATAAATTATGCCAGTTATTTTTAAATCATGATCTGCTGCACTCAGCTAAGCTCTGCTAAGCCTTGCTAAGCCATGATAAGCACTGCTTAAACAACTTCTGTTTAGGCACTGCTTGGCGGTGCTTGGCACCATTTGGCTGTGCGTAGCTGGTTTGCGCACTGCTAAGCACTGCTAAACATTGCCAGTTTACGCACTGCTCAACTCAGTTGTCCTGGTTTGCACAGTGCCAAGCAATGCACCACATTTTTAAAAATTGCTCAGTGGCAAATAAGGGTGGGAAAATGGGCTATATTAAACATAGTAGGTGGGAATACACCATAATCCATTGAAGTTCTGTCTCTGAAGGATACAATGGCAGATGCTGGAGAGGGTTTGTGCTTTTGGGCACAGAGGTGTGGCACTGAGGAGTCCAGGGCTATGGTCAGACTCCTTGTCAAAATCCATGAAGACCGGCTGATGCAGGGAGGTTACCAGGGCTCGAAGTGCAAAGCAGAGGCCTGGGACCTGCTGGCAAGGGACCTCACCAGTGCAACTGGTATTCCCCGCACAGATGGGTAGTGTTGTCACCACCATGATGACCTGAAAAGATGGAAGGGGGCACTATTGGATGCCTAGGTCCAAGAATTCCAGGCAGGCAATATTCTGCATGTGTGTTGTAAGTATATTTACCTGTGTTTCACCAATATTTAATCTCAAATGTATGCTTAACTGGAATGCATGATAGTGTGCTTCTCTCCCAACAGCTGCATAGATGACAGCTCACAACATCGAGGCGCATGCAGGGCACCTGGCCAGGTTGCGCTGTGAGTGTGGTGAGTACAGCTGTATTATGCTATCTATAGTCAAATAAGACAGAAAGAGTAGAGCATTAACCATTTAACTGCAAAACATTTATAGTACAATAACTGTGGAATTACAGCTGCATAATGCAAACTGTTATGCAAGAAAACCTCAAAACTTTTTCAGTAACTGCATGAAGGTATCTGTAATAAACTGTTGTGCAATACTTGTGGAATTAGAGCTGATATTTCAATCCAGTAACAATGTATTGTGTACACCTGCATTTTATTTAGTAGTGTATAGGTTACCTAGTATCTCTGTCATGATTGCATTTCATGCATGTGCATTCAGCTGTCACTGCAGTGTACTATAACACTGTAGTACTATCACCAGGCCATATTTTGTTTCCAGGTGAGCTCTAGGTAAATATCAGTCAGTCAGATGTCAGCAGTGACTCAGTAGCTCAGTTTGTTAAATGTTGTGTATGAAGTACATTTTGCAACACAGACTAATGTTTGAATCCAATGCTATGTACTAAAAATATTACTGAATCAGACATGTTATGACAGATATTCTCTCCACAGGAACTACTGGTAAATGGATGAGGTAGCCCATATCATGTGTAAATAATTGTTTGTTCAGATGTCACAGACTGTTAAAATCATTATTATGAATGTGCTATTAATGCATAAAATAAAGGAAATAGCTGCAATAATAATAAAATAAAATAAAAAAAATGTGTAATCTTGGTATGGCTGCATGCCTGGAATGTCTTGTAAAGGTTGCTGCAGTCAATTAATATATGTAACACACATGCCCCATGCAGTCACTGCTATTGGGTTCTATCCCTATGCCTGCCAAGCAAGGCATGATAGCTGTATACTGTCAAGCACCTTGGCAAAATGCCTTCACTGGAGTACAAAAATCCCTCTCAAAGGCTCCACAGCAAAAATAATCAGCACAATAAAACAATTAATTAAATGCAATTAACTAATTAGTTTATAACATGCATCCAATTATAGTCCAGAGGGATTTGAAAGACTATAAGAATGAAGGTGCTTTCCTTTGGAAATTTAAATCCTGGGATAAACAGACTGTGTTCCGCTAGAAGGGAAGTCATAAAAAGCAGACTTTTGTGACTTTTGCTTCCTCTTATGTTACTGATCTTACTACTGACTGGGAAGGTGGCAAGGATGAATATCCTCCTTTGCCGAGGGAGCAGGACCCAGATAATCATGAATATAGATTATAGAGAGGCTCTGGACAAGAACAGCAGTTGAGTAATACCTATAATTGCAAGACAGGCAGAAACGACCAGGGACAATATTCTGAAAGAGTGTATGGACATGATAAACAACATATTAAGAAAGGTAGATGGCATTAATTATGTTTATGCTGATAAGGAATTCATTGTTAATATATCTGGTACTGTGTTAAGTGACACAGCTTTGTCAATATTGAATTTTGGACTAAGATATGCGCCTACCGTTTTACCAAGATCTTATGTAGTAAATTGTGAAGATTTCCATTTAGTATGGAAGCTACATTTAATGTGTTTTTTAACTCTAATGTTGCTAATTGTCAAGATAATGGAAGCAGTAATGAATTTGAAGATAACTTTTTTTCCTTGTACCTCAAATGACAAATTTGATGATTATGAGGCAAATGCATATTCCACTCTAAATACTGAGAGTGTGGTAGTTAAAAGTGCTTTTATTCCACCTTTTAGTAATGACACAATTCAGAATTTTTCTGCTGCTTTTAATTTTGCTATGGAACAACTGTTTGTGAAATTTAATAAAAATGAAATTATGTATAACATGACTAAGGTGGTATGACAAACCTTGCTATATTTAAGTAAGGCTAAAACTCTGGTAAATAAAGGCAGTAGAATAGTGATAATGAATTGTAAACAGTATGCTAGGATGTGCTATGGTCATTTAAATGATGAAAATATTTATGTTAGAACTGGTATGAATAGTTATAATAAAGCTATTTTAGAATGCCAAAGGTTATTAGATAAGGGATGGAGACTTTATTTTGTTAAAATGATGTTGAAGGTAAATTTAGTCCTAAAAATTGTAATTTAGCTATATTTTATTGCCTCCCTAAAATACACAAGGATCTAGATAAATTGAAAGGTCGGCCGATTGTATCAGCATGTAATATTTTTGCACAATTTAGGTATCTTTTTGTACAGCTATCTTTTTTTTTGTGGTCCAAAGCATCCCTTCCTATATTAAGGTTACGCATGATTTTTTACAAAAGGTTATTGATGCTCTTTGGGAAAAGGACATGTATTGGATTACCCTTGATGTTGTTAGTTTGTATATGAACATTCAACTTAAACATGGTATAGAAGCCTTGTATCATTTTCTAGGAGACACCCCTTAGTCTGTTTCTATTATAGAATTGATTTCATTGTGTTTGAAGAATATTTTTTTTAGTTTTAACAAAGACATTTTTCATCAAAAACATGGCACAGCAATGGGGGTACCTTTTGCCCCCATGTACGCCAATATTGTAATTGCTAAGTTTGAAGTAGAGAACCATAAAACAAGCAAAAAGGCGAACGCTGACACCACACTTTGTAGCTTGAGAAACTGAAAACAATGAAGCAAACTCGTGCAAACCAGCAGGACTAAATAAAAACACTTTTAATAACAGTTAGACATATGTTTTTGATAGATATGTTGTAAAATATTTTTGTTTTATTGATGATTTTTTTTTTATGTAAAGGTGGTAAGAATTTAGTGCAACAGTTTATTAATGATTTTACAAGTTAACAGATTTGAGTTTAAATTTGATGGACTACAAATGGCGGTTAGAGTTAACTTTTTGGATGTAATGTTATTTGGGTCCATTAAAGTTAAAATAATTATAACTTCAGTCTATAGGAAATTTGAAGGTAGTAATATTTATTTGCATAGTTCTAGTTGTCATCCAGACCATTTAATTACAGCACTTCCCTATAGTAAATTTCTTCGGTTACACAGAGGATGCACTTTAGATGAAGATTTTTTGGACGAGGCTTACCAAACTTTTTCTATGTTCAGAAGTACAAGTTATAATACTGATATTATCAAAAAGGCCCTACAATGGGTAGTGTTTGTAAGAAAACAGATACAGGACCTATGTGAAGCTAACAGCAGGGTTGCAAATATAAGTACTGCTAGATTACATAGTCAAAATAATTAAAAAGATGTAAGGTCAAATGATAGGTCAAGAAAGGATTTTTATTTTGTAACCACATATAATGTGCTGAGTGAGCAGATAGTATAGTTGGTAAAATATTATTGGCCAATGCTATTAAGTGATAAACAATTATGCAGTTTAATTAATAAATTTCCCGATATTTCTTATAAAAAGGATAGAAATATAGCCAGCTTTGTAGTACATAATAATTTTGTTTTATCTAGTCCATATATAGGGAATAGAAGTGGCACACATAAATGTGGCAAATGTTCTATATGTTCATTGATTGTAAACTGTTTCCTTAAGATTAATAATATAAAATTTAAACCTATACAAAGATTTACTTGTAATACTCAAGGGATAATGTATGTTTTACAATGCCCTTGTAATTTGTTTTATATTGGTGAAAGCCAGAGGGCTTTTAAAGTGAGATTTCAAGAGCATGTTAGAAATATAAAAAATGCTTGCTTGGAAAGCCCTCTAGCACTTCATTTTAAAGATTTTCATAATAGTGATGCTTCTTTGTTAAAAGGCTGTATTTTAGAACAGATTAATTTGTATATGAGAGAAGGCAGAACTTTTTAAGGAGAAATTATTATATAAGGAAACTGTTTATTTTTTAAAGTATGACACTTTGAGCCCTAAAGGGTTAAACAAAGATTGCAACTGGAAGCATGTTATTAACTAATTAGTTAATCCCATTTAATTGTTAATTGTTTTATTGTGCTGATTATTTATGCTGTGGGTCCTTTGATAGGGATTTTTGTAGTCCAGTGAAGGCAATTTGCCAAGGTGCTAAAGAGTGTAATAAATCCATACTGTGGTTTGTAGCAGTGGTTTGTGTTATTTGGATTTTATATTCTAGTGATTTCTTTTCATGATAGTTGTGTACTCTCTGTACTGTACATATGCATGTTTCTCAAGTGTCACGCTGTCATGGAATGTAATTACTGTTGCATAATCCCTCTGTCACAGATTTACCATCTACATTATTATATGTCAATAGCAAAGTAACAGTGCATCGGCCCACAGTACACCATGGTAGTTATAATGGTCCAGCTGATGTGCAAGTGTTCTTTGTAGTTGTGCACCTGCAGGTATTACTGCTTGGCCCATAGTGTCCCATGTGGCTAGCTTGAGAGGTATGTATGACCTACAGCAGCTATAGGGCACATTTACACATAAAGAAAGGACAGACCTGTACAGTAGATAACATTACTGTTGTCAAATATATACCCCATGATGGTATTAATGGACTGTATTTCATTCTCTCCCCACCCCTTATCTTCATATATTTATTATTGTTATATATTGGTTATGGTTTACTATTAACATATGTTGCTCCATAAACTTGCTTTTGGGATATGTGTTTTATTAATGTTATGTATTACTAATGTTGCATATTAACACATCTTGTTGAATTACCCATTCTGTTGGCCTTGTAATGTAACTGTTACTGGCATGCTGTTAATATACTGACTATTCTGTTATTTATTGTTGTGTTTCACATAATATGCATTGAAATGTAATGAGGTTATTTCCAATGTTCTGGCATGCTGTTATCTCCCTGGACTACATGAAAAGAGACATGGAAGAGCTCTCGGATCATGTGGCCCAGGCAGGTATGACCCTAGCCCTGAGTAGCATTCTGCCTTCGCCCAGAATGATACCACAATATAAGGACAAAATGATTGACTTCAACAATTGGCTAAGCTTCTGGTGTCATTCAAAGGGGAACCAGTATCTGTCTGCCTGGGACGACATGATTGACAGACCACGATGCTTTGCCAGAGATGGTCTGCACTTGTCGCCCCTGGGATTCAGGTTACTGGCTAAGGCTCTTGCAACTCCTATAGTGCCTTTTTTAGGCAAAGTTCAAAGGACAAAACCACCACCGTAACAGGTACAAGCATGCAAAATCTGAAAGTAATGCTACTCAATGCTAGAAGTCTAAACCTCAAAATGCACTCTCTCGAGGCACTCCTAAAAATGGAGAACATCGATATCTGTGCAGTAACTGAGACCTGGTTCAAGGCTCCAGAGAGCACCCCTGCAATACCAGGCTACAACTCTTACCACACTTTTCGGCCACCAAACCAGGACTGAAACACTAAAGGTGGAGGAGTGTCAATATTCACCAAGGATATTCACACCACCAGGCTAGTTGCCCAACACAATGCGTCTGAAATTCTCCAGGTGCAACTAACACTAGGTAAGACTGCAATCCAAATTGTAGCTTGCTACAGATCCCCCACCATACCCCAAGATTCTCACTACACCTTTCTAAACATACTGGAAAATATTAAGATATAACCAAACACCCTAATACTGGGTGATTTTAACTACCCTGCCATTAACTGGGAAAACTACTCCTGTACCAACACCTTTGCCCAACGGTTCTTGGAATTCATAAATTCCAATGCCCTGGATCAACTAATCCATAGCCTCACCAGGGGGACCAATATTCTAGACCTGGTCATTACCAACATGGGAAATCGATGCTCCGCACCTATGGTCACCCCCTCGTTAGTCAGGTCTGACCATAAGCTAATCACCCTTAACATCCAGATCCCACCCCCCACTCCCCAGTAAGGAAACCTCCATATAAAACTTCTCCAAAGCTAACTTCATACTACTCAAGTCAGAAGTGACATACTTCATGACACCCATGCAGACGGGAACTGAAAGTTCAACTGCTGAATCCTACACTAAGGCACTGTATGAGCACATCCACTCATGCATGAATCGTGCCATCCCAAATAGAACCAAGGTGCTCTCATCCAAAAAAAGGAAGCAAATCTGGTGGTTCCCTGCCATAAACAAACTTTACAACAAAAGGAAGAAACTGTTGAAGAAAAGAGGAAAATCCCAGGATACAAAAAATTCCCTTACAAGCCTCAGTAAGAAACTGAGATCCCTCATAAAATCCTCCAAAGCTAGTTACGAAAATAAAATTGCCAAAGATTCCAAAGA
Source organism: Protopterus annectens (assembly GCF_019279795.1). Classification (NCBI taxonomy): domain Eukaryota; kingdom Metazoa; phylum Chordata; order Ceratodontiformes; family Protopteridae; genus Protopterus; species Protopterus annectens. Next base: position 914,141,926 of record NC_056725.1, read on the forward strand.
CAACCACAAGGCATTCTATAACTATGTCAAGAATCTAAATGGCAATGCTGAGATCTGTTCTGAACTAAAACAGAATGGCATTAAATATACTGATCCCAAGGATATTGCCAATAGCCTGGCAGATCGATTCAGTGCCAACTTCACCAACCTCTCACCCTCTAAATGGCCCATCTCAATACCGGAAGTTTGCCAAATTCTGGTAATAATGTCCACACAGGTAAAAAACGCACTCTCCAAAGCTAAGAATACAGCATCCATGGGACCAGATGACATCCTGGGCTGTGTACTACATGAACTACAAAATGAACTGGCACCTCACCTAAGTGTCATGTTTAATCATAGCCTCACCTCAGGATTCATGCCCACTGAGTGGTGCACAGCTACAGTTATCCCACTCCACAAGGGGGGATCCACTTTGGATCCCGGAAACTACCATCCCATCAGTCTGACAAGCCTTATCTGCAAGGCCATGGAGCGTATTATCATGGAACTTATAAACAAAGACATTGGCAACCTTCAAACACTGAACCCCACCCAGTTTGGGTTTGTGAAGGGCCGAGCTTGTCTCCTGAACCTGATTGACTTCTTCGAATCAGTCTCCAGAGCCATGGACAAGGGTAAGGTGGTCCACACAGCCTATCTAGACCTTGCCAAGGCCTTTGACACCATCCCTGACTCTGGAATCATAGATAAACTTACCAAACCGGGCATTAATCCCTACGTCACCCAATGGGTTGCTTACTGGCTTACTGAAAGAGTCCACACTGTAAAAGTAGCCGACTCCAAATCTAGCTCCAGACAAGTGACAAGTGGAGTACCTTAGGGTTCAGTCCTGGGACCGCTCTTGTTTGGCATCTACTTCTCTGAAGTACAGGCCAACACTAAGGGACTCTGGCAAACAAAGTTCACAGATGACTGCAAACTGGGAGCCATTATTGAATCCCCAAATGATGTGGATACTCTACAAAAGGGCCTTACAGAAACAGATGCTTGGTGCCAGAGCCATGGGCTCAAGCTCAATGCCAAGAAATGTATAGTTATCCCCTTTGGGAAAAAACATGTATCCATGAATTACCATATAGGTGGCAGTACACTAAACACCGAAAGTGTGATAAGAGACTTAGGGACACAGGTGGACAGTGGTCTCACCTTCAATAACCACATCACCACAACAGTCAGGAAATCCTTCTATGTGGTACACCTCATCACTAAGGGCTTTTCATCCAGAAAAAAGAAGGTCATTGTCCCACTGTACTCATCCCTCATTAGACCCATTATGGAATACAATGTCCCGTTTGGTATGTACCTCTCAAGACATCTGCAACAACTGGAAAGGCTGCAGAAATACCTCACTAAAAGAATCACAGGCCTAAAGCAGATGCCCTATGCTGACCGCCTTAAAAAACTCCAGCTATACTGTGTCGCATATCGTCTACTCAGAGGCGATCTCTGCTTAACAAACAAGGCCATGTCAAACCCATAGCTGTTGGACATGCTACACTTAAAGAAATCCCAATCACTCAGAGCCACATGCTCCAGGGATCTAAACTTTGTCATCACAATAAACAAAACATGCTGGAGGGATAGGTTCCTGACCCAGAGACTCCCAAGCCTCTGGAATAGATTGCTCATACATGTCAAGCAGAGTGCCTCTCTGGCCCTCTTCAAAAGGAACCTTGATGATTGGATGGGAGAAAGGAAATTCACCCCAGGGATCATGTCAGTTGCCCTGCTAGACAGGGGTCCAGGGAAGTAAATAGTGTGGGAAGAAATAGCCATGGAATTGTTATGGTTAGGCTTGTATAGGCCCTAGGGCTGATAGCCTAGTACCAACCTATGAACCTATGAATTACTTACAATGGTTTTGTTCATAACTCACCTATATGTATTGTTTTACCTCCATACCCACAGCACTTCTGGGTAGGCCGGTTCCTGCTGATCTTCCTACCCTTCCTCAGTTGGCCATGTCTCTGGGTACCAGCTCATCTGGGATCCAAGCCAGTGATGCTACCTCTGCTGACCCTGCACCACCTTTGGATGGAACTGCCTCAGGGAACGGGGCCCATCCCTCGCCAGGAGCAGGGGCAAAGGGGGGATTGTCACCCAGGATCAACTACTGGCCATAGTGTGCAGGATTGTTCATAGGAGTTATGAATGCAGCCTGCACCAGACTGGGGGCAGACTTGACACCCAGGTGGGGCCTGATGGCCCCCAGCACCCAGCCTCCAGCTCAGCCACCTTTGGGGCAGTGAAGGAGCAGTGCAGACTGCCCATGGGTGGGGATCTCAGTCATGCTGCTGCTATCTTGAGGCACATTTATTTATTTATTATTTATTTTCAGTTTGATGACTGGGAAAGTCCACTGCGCCAAGAGGAGCCTGTTTTCAGTGGAGCCCCAGGGAGAAATGCTCCATAGACAATACAAGACAAGCAGATAAAGTTCATAGACAATTATAAGCATGAATATCAAGCACAGTATATACATCATTCACAGAGTACAATAAAGTACAAAGGAAGAAAATACATTTTCACATGCACCTCAGATTCCACAACACCCTCCCTATGCAAGGTGTTTACATGTGTCACACACTGCCCTTGTCTGCCTTGTCTGTCTGCAAATGCAACCTCTCCTACCCAACTTACCTCCCCACATGTACCTACATCCCTCCCCCAACATTCTACTCTCTCCTTATAAAAAAAAAAATGAGCCCCTATCCCACCAAAAAATATTACCCCATACATAGCTTTCCATTTCACACATGACCACTGGACACAACTAGTTATTAAATTAATTAATTACAGGTTCTTAGGTTCATAGGTAGGTACTAGGCTATTGACCCTGGCGCCTATATAAGCCTAGCCAATACATTTATATTGTCCTCACCCCTCTCTCTGAGGTTTGAGGGTCCAAATTCATGTACAAAGTCTGTAAAAAAATGCACAGATGTTGCTGTACCAGAAATGGAAAGCTATGGTCCTTTCCTACACTCTTCCTGCACAACCCTACCTTTCAGTATGCTTTCACCCTGCTTGCCCCCATTTCACCATTGTCCTATCACCCCCTTTTTATTTTCTTTTTTAAGTTTTAATGTGGGTTTGTGCAGAGCTAAGTAGCACGCTGTGCAAACCCACTTAAAAGTTCCTTAATGATCTTACGTGCTTCTCACAATATTGGGCACATCTGCAAAACAATCACCCCTGCCATGTTTTGAAGGCCCCTGCCAACTATAGCATAGTGCATTAGCCCTCTAGGCCACTGAGCTCAGATTTAAGGCAACTGTTTCCAGCAAAATATACTGATTGCCACTGACAGACTGCAAGTAGATATAATGGAAAAAATGGGAGTGTACCTGGGACTGTGATGCAAACACTACACCAGTACACAGCCAAATAAATAATAATGGATGTATGTGAGGCTTGGGATAGCAGGCATACTTGTCAGCTGTACAGATTGTTGCAGAATAGGCCTGGTTTTCATAAAATCATGTTTTTCTGGCAAACTAGTGGCAAGTCATTAAAGATTGAGGTTAGAAAATCACAACAGACATTTGAGTTTTACATCTCATACCCATCAGAAAACACATGCTAATGCAAACCCTGTTACTCTATCAACATTCTAACTTTGTAAGAGCAATATTTAAAGATTGTCCCTATTTTTGGGCCTTTGTCCCACTTTTATTTATGTCTTTGTCCAGATTTCTTGCTTTAAGAGATTGGTAGGTATTATAGCAAGTAATTGTTCCCTTTTATCATCTTTAAACACAGCTGCTAAGGCAGCAATGGCAAAGTACATGTGTATAAATGGGACCCTGCTGCACAACAACTGCCTTTGAAAGTCATGCACATAATGATGGATACAGACAATGTGTGTCACAGACTGTATGTATGCCCATATATCTTGCAAATACACCGGTTGCAGCACTGACTCAGTAGCTCAGTAGCTCAGTCTGTTAAATGCCTTGCTTTGCCACCCACAGTTCTGAGTTCGAATCCAGTGTGTTGTATATCAATTACATTCTTGTGAACACAGAAAGTAATGACTGAGTCATGCAGTTTTAACTACACAGATTGCAGATACTGTATTAACTGCTACCCATGTTTGCATGTCAAAGGTCTCTGTGTAGGGACACACTGCACATATTTGTATAGCCAAACTATATGCCACCTACCATTCTGTGACTGGCACTGTTACATAACAGATGTACCTTATGCACATGCCTTGATTGGACTGTAAAGGCTACTATTACCCTGGCTCTGCTGTGACAACACAGCTGACACTGCTGCCTCTACAAAGATAGTGAGCTGATAGAATAGCAGCTACTGCATCAGCCTGCATTATTCTGAAGGGTATGATGTCTGACATTCACATGTCTCTCTCTCCTTACTGACCGCAACCCAAAATGTATACCACTGAACTGCCAGAAAATCACAATGTCATGGGACAATGGCCAAACATATCATGCAAAACTGTAGACATACCTCATGAATCTCAAAAGTGGACAGTATTTGTACCTTCCCCTTGTGATGCTGCAGTCTCCATACCTCACTAATGTCCATCTTAAAGACTAAGAAGGAGGCCAAGGCCTACATGAAGGCCTTAACTATTGCACTGTGGTGCCATGTCATTGGCTAATGAAAGTGCAACCCAGCTGTTTCTGATGCAGTTAGCAAGTCTGAGCCACAGATTGGTGCACAGGCAATTACCTGTTAATGAGCATTCCCTACAGAATGCAATCAACTGCCATGGAGAGCAAGTTTGTATGTTGCTTTACTCAGACGTACTATGGTTTAGCAAAGCATTTGCAGAGAATCTGGTCAAAAAATGATTATTTCACTCTACCAGGTATGTAATACATGTGCCCATATAATCGAATGCAGATGGGAGGTTGGAGGTATGGGGAAAAGGGATTACAACAGTAGGCCAGCAGCACATCTATGGCATGGCCATGTTGGTGATACTCTGCTGTCCAACAGCTGCAGGCATGTCTCTCAACTGTCCCTGCTTTGAATCAAATCACAGCTTTGCCCTTGTTACTCCCTCTTACAATGGTTGGCTCCTGTAGGAAAGCTAGGGATTATGAGTTAGCCATATTGACAGTAAGTATGGGTGTACACAGCTGTAATATCACAAGATGTACTGTAATTCACCTACTCTCAGTCTGTCAATGTCACACAGAAATAGTTCAGACATTGTAAAGGTGTCCTTGACTGTCCCTGATGTACGCTGGCTAGGTTACTGTTTTGTTGGCATTCATACCTTGTTGCTTGAGAGCTATGGCTAACATACTTGTCAACCCCTTACATCAGAAATTCAGGTCATAGCCATTATTAGTAGTGGGACAAAGGCCCAAAAATAGGGACAATCTTTAAATATTGCTCTTATAAAGTAAGAGTATGAATAGACTAACGGAGATTACTGTAGTATAAGTGTTTTCTGAGGGGTCTGGTGTGTGACAACCATATTCTCTATATTCTGACTACAGCTATCAATGACTGACCAACTGTTTATCAGACATCCACATGTTTGTGCCAAAAGGACCACATCTATGAGGTACATGTTCACATTCTGCAAACATCTGTGTAGTGGAGAGATATGATGCGTACAGGGAAAATATACTACAACATGTTTGCATTGCTGTCTGTCATTGTAGCACACTGGTATTGCTGGACTGTCCCCATATAGATATTGTAATAGCATGCAGCTGTTTGTCTGGCAGTGGCTGTATGGCATAGTAGTGGGACGTTGTCCATAGGTGACACACCACAGTAGACTGCAGTGATGGGTGCAGAGACATACAGCAGACTCTGTCTTGGCACACAACGACATAACCATTATTGTTACTATCTTGGTGATAGCTACACATGTATTGTGTTAATAAAATTCGGGGTATGATGTGTGAGGGAGCAGTGGATAGTGCAGCCCATTTTGGTTGTGCAGGGTCTGTACATAGTGGATGTCCATGTATCTGGTCCTGTGATGTGTTCCCCTCTTGTTGTCTTTCAGGAACGATTTCTCACAGGAGGTACCCAGCATTTACAGCCACAGAAAATAATGTCATCCTGGATGGTCTCAGACTACATTACCATATTCTGCTGTCCAGGAGTCACCAAAATTGTGACCAACATGCAGCACTGTGGGCTGACCTTGTCATGGCAGTGAACCAAATTGGCCAACAGGACAGGACCTACAAGCAGGTCTGACACTGGGCCACAGATATGGTCAATGCTGCAATGCAAAGGGCAGCTGCTGTGGCCATGGGCTGTGCTGCTACCGGTGAAGGGCCAGCAACAGTGCAACCACTGTTAGTTACAGAGGAATTCCTGGTGAACCTGGAATCAGACACCAGCTTCCAGCCATCCATCACCCCATACATCATGGAGATGGGTGCTACAGCATCCACATCAGAGGAGCGTCCACATAAGCTTACTGTGTTCATCAGTGTGATATTTTATCAGTCATTATGACACCCATGTACTACTTTGGGGGAGAGAGGTTGGTTGTAATGCACAGTTGTGTACACATACTCAGAATGTCAGCAATGGCGGCAGTAACACATTAGCTACTGTACATGTGGATATATGCACATATTACCTTGCAACAATCCAACATGTGGTATTGCTGACAATACCTCTCCCTCACATTTTCATAGGTACGTCAGGTGTGGCCAGAGTCCAAGGTCCTCTACCTGGTAAGGGTGATACTGTTGGCTGAAGATATTATATACCCTAAGAATGTTAAGGACTGCCATGTTGCCCCAGGTGCAACTGCTATGCTTAGCCAGAGTAGAATAGTTGCATGTTCCATTTTGGAGCAGTTAACTGAAGTGCATTGAATGGGTAATCACAGCTGTGTATTTGCAGGAACATTAACACATTTGCACTTATTGTTAAGAAGAACGATGCAACCTGTTATACAGAAGGAAATCACTCCAAGATGCCTGTTCACACACAACAGGGAGATGGTACATACCTGAGGCACTGATACTACAACTGGCATATTAAGCTCAAGAAAAGTGCACTGAGTTTTAGGTGTAGGTCTAGCAGATACACTGTCATATTGCTTATCTCACAAGTGTATTGTACTGGCAATGTTAATCAGATGTAGCTGAAGTGCATGTTATGAAGGGCCTGTCTTGTCTGTGTATGTTGTGTGTTTGTGTGTTGTGCAAGGGATCAGAAATAAGATGTGGGATGTGTAATGCAGTTGTGGCTCTTCATCTGTATGTGTCTGTGTGAGTTGCCATACATAATAGTGCAGGTAGTAATGCACTGATTTTATCCTGCTCCTCAAAGGAGAATATTGGGGTTGGCGTCTGTCCCCCTCACAACCAGATGTCAGTGTCTCATCGGACTCTGATGATGATGGTGGACATAGTGAGGCACATGTGGTATTGTTGGGGGCTGAATTGTCCCAGGGCTTGACATCTCACTTCCTCCTCCATTGTCCCCGCACACAGTCAGTATGCCCACACATACCCAGTCCCCTGAGGCCACAGATATCAGACAGTCAGAGGGTGACGACATTGACCAGGACATTGTGGCAACTATGGCATCAGTGAGTGTAGACACTGGTCATAGCCAGAGACCTGGCAAGGTCCCAAAAAGACAGATTGACAGGGGTGCTCGAAGGTGTCACATCACGGGTCACTCACCGCATGTTTCGGTCCGTTATGAAGGCACAGGCCCATTCTAAATGCAACACAACATGGATGCTCAGGATTATGGATACAGCACAGTCTGACATCCATGACTGCCTCCACTGCTTTTGTGATGCCATGGATCATTTCACTGATGTAGTGGACAGACAGTGGGTAGAGACAGTGTCAGTATTTTACCGGACATTGTCTGTGCTGGAACATCTAGTTGGAGTAGGGCATTGGAAATGTGGATGTAGGTCAGCAACACCATCTGCTTGGACTCCACGTGGCCATGCACACTGACACTCCCATAGTGGCAGTACCTCCAGCACTACAGAAGGAAGTGTAGGGTCCATACCATGATGTGGCAGGCCATGGGCACGTGGTCCTGGGCAGTCCCATGAGGGACACAGGCCCAGCAGACAGCAGTCTCCATCAGCTACTAGCACCGCATATGACCCTGGGCATGGTGGTGCCAGTGCCACTCCTGGCAGACCCAGTTCCTATGTTCTTGGCCAGAGATGGTGAACTGTCCATTCTGCCATGTACAGCTGTCCAACATACACATATGTAGGGTTAGCACTGGGCTTGACTGTGAACACATGCACCCTCAAACATCACTGTCACATGCAGGTCACCAACAGACACACAAGGCACCTCTTTATGCCCCCTCTAACCAGCACCCTTTCCTGACTCACACACACATGCTGTCAACTGTTTGGCACAGCCTAGGTCTCTGGTACCCCACACCACACCCTGTGCATGTGATGATACCTGTGCCACATCACTGCCATCCATGCCACTGATGCAGAGACATGCAAATAGGTGTCTGATGCACAGGGTGACTATATTACTTTACATGTAGTTGTGTAGTGTGCTACTGTCATGCCATGGCAGGTGTTGTGGGCCATGACAGATGCTGCTTGCTGGCATTTGTCATTACTACACATCAAATTTTGTGCATGTTTGTTGCATGATGTTAGACTGGCAGTAGCATTAAAGAATGACAGGTGTCTCACAGACCTGTGTATGTTTCTGTTCCAGGGGTCTGAGTGGCTAAACTATGAAGACTTGGTGGCAATAAAGCGGCACAAGATGGCATGGCAGAACAGCAGAAATATGACATCGGAAAGGTACAGCTGTAAACATGCATGGTTACCTAGGTGCATATATGTCAAACAGTGTGTCAGTGACAATGGAGGAAGTCAGTGTAATCATGCATGCATACCCTGTGACAAGGTCTGCTACCATTGATATGTGTCACCTGGGTGTTCCATACATCCAAATGTAGGTGGTGGTGGATATCAGTTATGACTAGGAAGATGTGGGCTATTTAGGGCCAACAACTAGTTAGAGGGCAGTAAAATGCATGACCATTGCACATAAATAGCCCATATGTGTCCTGCTGCAAGAGAATATATTTATGCACACACACACACACTTGACTTATGTGAGATTAGAACCCTGACCTATCTAGTAGTATATACTGTAGCACAAAGTACTTATTGCATGTGCCACTGAGCTTATCAATTATGAGATTGTTCACCAGTGCTACTAAGGTGGATGACATCAGCAGGCCTTGTACATGAGGACAATGGAGAGGCTGGCAAGTAGTCACAGGGCCATAAAATGAATAACCATTGCACAGATATAGGCCATACAGACATGTCCTCACTGCTGAAAGGGGATATACTGACACACACAAACAAACAGAGAGAGTTGCCTGTTGTGTGACGAGAACCTCTATCTGTCTAGTAATATATACTACAGCACAAAGTATTTATTGCATGCACCACAGAGCTTATCTGTTATGAGATTATCAGCCAGTGCAGTTAAGGTGGTTGACATCAGTAGGCCTTGTACAGAAGGACAATGGAGAGGCTGGAAAGTAGTCACAATGCCACAAAATGAATAATCATTGCACAGACATAGGGCAGATGGGTATGTCTGTACTGCTGTAGGGGATATATCTACACACACACACACACACACACACACACACACACACACACACACACACACACACACACACACACACACACACTTACACACATAATATAAGGTGGCTTATGTGAGATTAGAACCCCTACTTACTATTACACAGTACTTATTGGACACGCCATAGATTATATCTGCTGTGCATGTAACTGTAGCCATAGGACTTGTGGACTACGCAAAGTGGCCTTGTATTACTCAGCATGTGTGGCCTGCTGATTGGCCCTGCTTGATGATGTTATTGTATCTAGTGTCTTGACAGTGGAATACCTGCTTATACTGCTGCTATGTGTGTACAGCCACAAGTATCAACATGTCTGACCGGTTGCAGTTTGGTAGGTGGACAATTGCCAGTGACAATATGGCCTGTCCAAGTCCTGCATTGCAAACATTGCAAATTACACCACCTGCTCACCATTGTCTGTCTACAGGGAGACATTCCACAGGCACAAGGTTCTGTGGGTGAGTGTATTCTGTCGTTATGCGGCCTTGGTCTTTTACCATCAGACAATTGGTGTGTGTAGGTGCAGATAACCCCAGCATTCTGCGTGAAAGTGGGGACATTCGTACATCCCCAAACACATATACACATGTAGGCCCCCACCTATTTTAAATATTTTGAACTATATACATGGATACTTGCAATTCCAATAAATTACTGTTTTCTTAACATAATATATAATCCAAACTATGTGGGTGCTATGACCCCCACATCCCCCCAATGTGGGGGCAGTGCCCCCCACACACCCTTACTATATATACTATCTCCAGGATCACACTACAGTGGGGAAAAGGCCATATATAACTTTCAGTGAAATGTGCTTCAGTGAATTGTGTTTTCAGTGAATTGAACTTTCAGTGAATAATCCTAGACCTATATATATATATATATATATATATATATATATATATATATATATAAACAGGGATGCCAACCTAATTGTAGCTGAGTGTGTGTGTTATGTAACTGTGTTAGGTAGATATATGTGGAGAGTCTAAATCAGTCTACACATGTATTTAGCTATACACACACACATATATATATATATATATATATATGTATACATATATATATATATATATATATATATATATATATATATATACACACATATAAATATATATATATATATATATATATATATATATATATATATATATATAGATTCACTCCATAATCTCGAAATAGTGAAATCTCGAATTTCAGTTTTTTGAGACCATGAAATCGAATCCACACAACACCGAAACCCAAAACCACGAAATTCAAAACACCTAAAACACAGCACACACCAGACCTCACATATACCACAACACCTACATCACAACATAAACAAACAAAACAACACACATCCACAAAGCTACAACACAAATAAGAAGGGGGGCAAGCCCCCCTGCACCCACCATAGGTTCATAGGTTCATAGGCAAGTACTAGGCTATCTGCCTGAGGCCATCTATAAGCCTAGCCAGAGTGTGTTGGCTTTCACTGCCCCCTTAGATTAGTTCCCTGTGCCTCTGTCCAGCAGAGCCATTGCAGTGGTCCCCGGGGGTAAAGTTTTATTTCCCATCCACTCATCAAGGTTTCTCTTGAAGAGTGTTAGTGAGGGGCTCTGCCTAATGTAGATTGGAATCCTTTTCCAAAGCATGGGGATTCTCTGGGACAGGAATTTATCCCTCCAGCATGTCCTATTTATCGTTGTGGTGAGGTTTAGATCCATAGATCATGTGGCTCTCTGGGATTTGTTTTTTTTTTTTAGGTGGAGAATGTCCATCAATTCTGGGTTGGACATGGCCTTATATGTCAGGCAGAGATCACCTCTGAGTAAGCGGTATGCAACTGACTACAGCTGGAGTTTCTTCAGGCCCACTGCATAGGGTATCTGTTTGAGGCCAGTAATCCTCTTGGTGAGGTACTTCTGTGGTCTTTCCAGCTGTTGCAGGTGTCTTGTAAGGTACATCCCAAATGGGGCATTGTACTCTATGGTGAGTCTGATGAGTGATGAGCAGAGGGGCACAATAACCTCTTTTGTTCTAGATGCAAAGCCTTTTGTGATTAGGTGGGCTACATAGAAGGATTTTCTAGCCACCTTGTCAATATGATTATCAATGGCAAGATTACTATCTACTTGGGTCCCCAGACCCCTTATTACATTTTCTGTATTTAAGGGACTACCACGTATATGGTAGTTCATGGGTACTTTGTTTTTCCAAAGGGGATGACTATGCACTTTTTGGCATTTAGCTTGAGGCCATGATTTTGACACCAGGTATCTGTCTCAGTGAGACCATTCTGGAGGATGTCTGTATCAGCTGGAGAGTCAATTACGGCTCCCAGTTTGAAGTCGTCTGCGAGCTTGGTCAGCCATAGTCCTGTGCTTGCCTGTACCTCTGAGAAGTATATACCAAACAGGAGGGGTCCCAGGACTGAGCCCTGGGTGATGCCATTTGTAACCGGTTTAGAGTCGGGCCTAGAGCCTGCAATTCTCAACATGTGGGTTCTATCCGTCAGCCAATTGGCAACCTATCTCATGATGTAGGGAGTTATGTTCAGGCTGGTGAGCTTGTCAATAATACCAGAATGGGGAATGGTGTTGAAAGCCTTTGTGAAGTCTAGGTAGGCTGTGTGGACCTCCTTTCCCTCGTCTAACGCCTTGGTAACTGTCTCAGAGAAGTCCACCAGGTTTAGGAGGCATGATCTGCCCTTAACAAAGCCAAACTGTGTAGGGTTCAATGTTTGGAGGTTGCCAATGTCTCTGTTAATGAGTTCCATGATGATGCGCTCCATAGCCTTGTAGACCAGACTAGTCAGGCTTATAGGGCGATAGTTCCCGGGGTCCGTTGTGGCTCCAACTTTGTGGAGTGGGATAACTGTTGCTGAGTGCCACTCTATGGGTATGTAGCCTGTAGAGAGGCTGATTTTGAATAGTGTGTTTAGGTGAGGGGTTAGTTCATTTTGGAGCCTGTGCAAGACACAGCCTGGGACACTGTCCGATCCCATTGAAGCTGTGTTTTTGGCTTTGGATAGGGCTGTTTTAACCTGTGTGTCAGTGATTGCCGGGACTCTACATTTTCTGGTATGGTTATGGGCCCTTTAGGAGGTGAGAGGGGATGAAGTTTGCACTAAACCTGTCTGCCAGAATGTTGGCAATATCAGTCGGTTCAGTATATTTTGTTCCATTCTGTACTAACTCAGAGCAGATCTGAGAGTTTCCACTTAGGTACTTGACATAGCTAAAGAACGCTTTGTGGTTATCTTTGAAGTCCTTGGCAATTTTTCTTTCAAAGCTACCCTTGGATGATTTTATGGGGGATTGTGGGGGGCTGGGCCCCACCATATATATATATATATATATATATATATATATATATATATATATATATATATATATATATATATATATATATATATATATATATATATATATATATATATATATATATATATATATATATATATATATATATATATACTAACTCCAAGATCACACAAACAGTAAACAAAAGCAAACACACACACACACACACACACACACACACACACACACACACACACACACACACACACACACACACACACACACACACACACACACACACACATGCACAGACACACATTCTACAGTCCCTTACACACACATCACACATTTCAGCACACTCACATACACTCAAACTCCCACCCAAAACCTTTACAAAACACTCACTTACCTGACATAACACCTAAATCCACACATGGCACCGCAAACCATCCACATACAATCCCATACATTACGTAGCATAAAGCCATAACCGCAAATTCGAGATATTGGTATTCGCGATTATGCACTATCGCTATTTTCAGACTTCGACTTTATAATCTCGAGATACTGAAATTCACATTTCAGTATTTCGAGATTATAATGTGTTTATTTATATATATATATATATATATATATATATATATATATATATATATATATATATAGATATAGATATATATATATATATATATATATATATATATATATATATATATATATATATATATATATATATACACATATGTGTGTGTGTGTGTGTGTGTGTGTGTCACATACTGATAGATAGGGTAATCATGTGTGAGGGAGATAGGGAGAGACAGATATTTATACATAGCTGCCTATATGCACAGACATATTTCCACATAGCAGTTCTTTAGGCAGATGAGGCATCAGACACGGGCTCAAGTTAGCTAAGTGTAGGAGCATTTCCAGTATGACTCTCAGTACTTACAAGGTGACTCCAAGCCATACCTACCTGTACTCCAGTCCGGGATTTTGTGTGCTGCAGCCAGTTGGTTGCTGCACCTGATTCAGCAGTGCACCACCTCCCTGATATTTTGTCCAAGGCATTCCCTAGCTGTTTTCTGTACAAAATATATGACACATACCTATCAACTGTACAGATTGGAATAGAATGTACAGAGTTTTGCATCATATTTTTTGCATGTTTCACATAGCATTGTGATTTTCTGGTACATTAGTGGCAAATCATTATAGACTGAGCATTAGGAAATTATGTCAGACATTTGAGTTACTAACTCCATACATATCAGGAAATTTATGCTAATGCACAATCTGTTATTCTCTGAACTTTCCACATCTGTCTGGCCAATAGTTAATCCTTCTCCTTATATTTGGACTTTTGTTCCACTATTGTTCATGGCTTTGCCCAAATTTCCTACTCAAAGCGGTTGAAAGCTACGATGTGACTGGGGTACATGATGTAACACCACACACAGGGTGACAGTCTTCACACCTCTAACTGTACATGTTTTTGCAGAATGTCCAGCATTCTGCCTCATATGTCTGCTCTGTTCCTCATACAGTTGTGTTTATCCAGCAATATACTACTAAATGCAGTTCACTGAATTGTTGTAAGTACTGACACATTTAAGTGATGGCCTTTACATCCTGATGCTAATCTGACCTGTTGCAACCTGCTGTTATACTAGCCACCTTCTAGGTTACTTAAAGCATGTATAATGTCTATAGATTTGGCCCTCTGTTCCTCCATTGTCTCTGGCTTTGTCCAGCTTCCTTGCAGTAACAGATTATGTTGTTATGACAGTCTGTGGGACTCCTACCATATGAGTAACTCACATGCAAAAGTTGTATGTGTGACCAGTTTCGACCCATCATCACCATTAACTATGCTAATGTCCTTAGCCCAGTGAACCACACCATTTGCCAGAAAGTGAGGTTTAATTCCTCAGACTATCAACAGCATGCAGACATACCCTGTGATCCCTGTATTTTGTGGAAAATACAACATGTTGCCATGTTCTTTGGGAGAGCCCTGCAATTGTGTGGTCTGCTGCTGTATCCTTGCAAACATACTGTTACTGCAGTTGCATGGGAACACTGTTGTTTTGGTGGTAGGGGACTCTGGCATTGACAGTCGTGCATTTTTCCTATGGCTCCACTGTTTGGCATGTCCCTTGCATAATGCAGTGGGGTTTCCAGCCATGTAGCTTAATGCATATTATGGGGCATACAGTATTGGACAGGGTACCTATTGTCCCAAGTAGCTGTTGGTTCTCTGCAAGTAGCCCAGTAGCCCACTCTCTTACCTTGAATACATGCAACATGTCCATACATATGTGACCATAGTCTACTACCCTGTACATTTGTTGTCTAGGAGAATGACTTACCTGTGAATGCAGCGGTTGAAAGACCTGTGTTTCAGGGCCGACTCTGCCTGATGCACACAGTACACAGTCAATACATGGTTAGGTATATGTCGTGTGGTCTGGCTGGCATCCTTTTTACTATGTATACAAGTTGGAGTGTATGTGCTATGCGTTACCTCTTGGCCAAGGCCAGGGTATACTGGGTATGCCTACATCTGCCTACTGGGACAGTCTCAGGGGGTTCCTCCTCTGAGTCCCCCTGTGAGTGTGGCTGTGGGGACCTAGGCCCTGGTGAGGGGGGGTTGTGTGTCCCTTCCCTGTGATGATCCTGCAGCAGCTGTTTCCACAGGATCATATTGTGTAGCATGGCACATACTGTGCACATGTGACTGGACAGTACTGAAGGGTTCCACCAGATTTATCGAGGCACCGGAACCATGATTTGAGCAGCCCAAACACATGTTCTATGATGTTCCTAGTTTGTGCGTGTGCCTCAATATGGCATTCTATGGTAGGTGTGTGTGCATTTCTGATGAGTGTCATCATCCATGGTTCCAGTGCATAGCCAGTATCCCCCAGTAGATGGCCATATGGGATATCCCCCAAGGCAAACATCTGGCATAGCTGTGATGCATGCCAGATATGGGAGTTATGATAACTGCCAGGGCTGCCAGCACACACATTCATGATAATGCCCTGGACATTGCACATGACCTGGCAGTTGATGGAGTGATACCCCTTGTGGTTGACATAGACTCTACCCTCCTCATAGGATGGTGGTTTGATGTGGACATGAGTGCAGTTTATGGCACCCAGTACCTCAGGTTAGTATGCTACACAGTAGAAGAGATGCATACTGCTGGCCCTCTCCTCGGGGGTGCAGGATAAATAAATGTGCTCACTGGCATGTGTTTGCATGGCATCCAGAAACTGGTGGAATACCCTGGATGCTGATGCCTCTGAGACCCCCATCATGTCTCCAATTGGTCTTTGAAAAGTAGCTGTAGCTAGTATCCTAAGGGCTACATATATCTTTGTTTCCACTGGAATGAGTTCCCCTTTATTGGCTCTGGGTCTGAGTTCAGGGCGGCAGAGCTTGGTGAGTTCTTGTAGTATGTCCCTGTCCACCCTGTATTGCTCTACAATCTCCAGTTCATGTAGTTCCTGGAAGGTTAACCTGGGCCTGAACATTCTTCTCCTTCTCAGTCTAGGCCTATTGTCAGCAGCAACAGCATCAGCAGTGACCTCATAATCTAGCACATACAGATGTAGCAGGGCTGCAGCAGCCCCTAGCATTCTCTCAGTTAAAATTCCCAAGTCTGTACTCCAGTGGTGCAGAGTATGGGGGAAAATCAGATTGTAGGGTGTATGCATACTTTATAGTGCTCTGCAGCCTGTGTGATTGGCTAACTATGATGCATTCCACCTGCCAAGTATATCACTGAGGTGTTGGAATGGCCTAATTTAGGTGGAACAGGCATCATCCGTAATTTATATATGATTGGTTTTCTCAGCCAATTTCTTTATTTTTTTTTCTTTTTTTGACAGCCTTCCTTGCTAAGCACTGTGGCGTGGTGTGCCAACCTATGCCACAGGTATAATCAATGCTCAGTAGCCAGTAGACACACCCCATGAATGGACATGCTCAGCATAGTGGCATGCCATGCAAACACACTCAAACCAGCTTAAACATGTGTCCCAAAGCTAAACAAAGCTTAGCAGCACTGGACACCCCCCCCTGTTCAGCTCTGCTGCATGGCATGCAGACAGGTGCTGCTGTACTCCAATGTGCTTAGAAAATAGAGACACACCCCTTTTGATGTCAGCTACCTCTTCTGTGGACAACAACATGGTTCTGGGGCTACATGGATGTGATCTGCCAGCATGGATACCCATTTTTGCAATTCATTTGCATACAGATCCATGCACACAACAGGAAACCACACTACTCCAGGACCTGTCTTCTTAGCAACCACAGACATCTATCTTTGTACATTCTCCATGCAAGGCCCCATAATGCATTTTTGTCACGTATTTTATTTTTTTTCATTTTTAAACTTTTAAATATTTTATTTTGCATAACAGTATGTTTGCTCACTGTTGAATGCCACGCAAACATAATATGGGTATTAAAAAAATTATTTTATATTATTTTCCATTACTTTTCGGACACACAGGGTATAGTTTTGCACATATCTGTGTCTGCTATGCAATTTCTGACATTCTAACTTGCCTTTTACAGCCCTTGTTCACTTTTTCATTTCATGTACATGGAAATTTTCCTTGTACACTTCAGACACCAACACGGGGTCTGCTTGCTGAATCACTCCAGCACCCTAATTTGCATGCAATTCACCTGCTTATGAGGTAATTTACATGCCACAGACACTTCCATGTTCAAACACTCGTGCACACCCCTCAGCTCTGTTTACTGGATTGCAAGGCTGCTTACTTCCATGTAAGCTCCATGCCACTATGCCTACATAGAAAATTAATCTGTTTAGGCTTTATTGAATCCCCCCTTAGGACTTTTTCATGTGTGCAAAGTGTCTGGAGTGTTCGAGGTATTTGCAGTGTTAAAGCAAAGCATTTTCAGAGAGATTAGTCTTCATTTGAACAAAATTACAAGTACCAGTTCTATACTTATGTTGAAAAGAAATTTGTTGTTATAGCAAAAGGATTTTGCAGACTTAAACCATTGGTGTTTGATAATAATATTGCAAACAACTGGCGAGTGTTTGAGGTAAGATATGATTATTTTCATACAGGCTGCATTCTCTGATAAAGACACATGTACCAAAGCATTTATACTTCTCAATTTACCTGGCTCAGAGGCTATTGAGTGAGAATGTTCACTTGTGTATGCACCTGCTGTGTATGCAGGGGAGGGGGACAACCACCATATTGTGATACAGGCTGAAAACCCTGAGCACTTAAAATGTAAATTTAGAGAAATGTGTAAACCTCAAATGACTATTACAATGGAAGGACACAAATTTTACACAATAAATCAAAAACCTGGTGAAACTATTTCAGCATATATTACTGGCTTAAGAAATAAAGTAAAAATATGCAGATTTGATAATCTATGAGATGATTTGATAAAAGACCATCCTCTATGTGGTGCTAATAGTGATACAGTGACAAAGATTTTGCCTCAAGGTAATGAAGTAACATTAATCAAAGCCACTGAGATTTGTCAAATACATGAGATTGCAGAAAAGTATACAAATATGCTTACAAATGAAAAAAGCATGTTTGCAGTGTCTGCTAGTGCGAATGTTGATAGTGTACAGCAGCAGAAAGTTAAGCTGAAAAAGAAATATAAATCGAAGGGAGTGGATCCCAACCTCATTGTTAACTGTCACAATTGTGGAGGTAGTCATGAACCTAAATGGGAAAAGTGTTTCGCTTTTGGTCAACCATGTCACAAACGTAAAAAGTGGAATCATTTCAAAAGGCTTTGCAAGTCTAAAGTGTCACAGATTTATGATAAAAAAGAATATCCGAAGAAGCAACTAGATCAGATACAGATTGTAGCAAACTCTGAGAGCTGTGAGCAAACTTTCTATGTTGATGTGTCTCTGTGATCGATGAAATAGGTAATACGGTAGACTATCAGTTGTGAGCAAAGCATGAAATATTCTGTACTGTAAAAAACATAATGTAAACTCAGAACTGAAACAAAAGCAGTCTGATGAAGTTTAATATGTGATTTAAATGAAAGTGCTAACCTGATTTTTTATTTTCAGCAAATAAAGGATTTTATGTGACAATTCAACCTTCTGCATTTGTTCCTTAACCTAGCTTGGTGCCAGTGGAGTTTGTGAACTGCTTTTGTTTCAATATTCTGTACTGTCAAATTAATGGGAAACCTGTACAGCTTAAGGCAGACACTGGATCTAAGTGCAATGTTATATCAGCACAAATGTTTGCTAAAGTAAAAGCTGGTGAAAAACTCGATTCAGCAAAATGTGCAAAACTAGTTGCTTATGGTGGTGAAGAGATTCAAACTGATGGTGCATTAGTTCTTTTATGCCGTTTTGCTGAAAACAGCTATGACTTGCAGTTTTACATAGTCAAAAGATATGTGCAGTTGCTGTTAGGTCTCAAAGACAATCTGAGAATGGGACTGATTTCATTTAATAAAGAGGTTCACCGTATAAGTATGAATAACAACAATAGTTTTACACAGAGTATTTTTAATGAATATGCTGATATTTTCAAAGATGAGCTTGGTAAACTTCCACTCACATATTCCATGAAGTTAAACCATGAAGTAAGTCCAGTTGTCAGAGCAGCATGGAAGATTCCAGTAATGATACAGAGTAAAGTAAAAGCAGAACTAGACAAAATGGTGAATTCAGGTGTCCTTACTCCAGTAGAAGAATCAACTGAGTGGATATTCTCCATGGTTGTAGCTCATAAGAAAAGCTCAAATGATATTTGAATATGTATCTAAGAGATTCAAACAAAGCACTTAAGCATCCTCATCATCCACTCTGTACAGTAGAAGATATAGCTGCTTTCATCCTCATCATCTGATACATAAAGTTGAAGAGGTAGCTGGCTGCTGTCATGCCAAATTCCACTGTTTTTTTCAGTCTTAGTTGCAAAAAAAGCTCTTTTTGGCAAATTTCACTGGATCGCAAATCTTTATTGTTAACTACATTCAGCACACCATTTGGTAGATACAGATTTTTGAGAACACCATTTGGAATCGATTCTGCCATTGAAGTCTTTCAACGTACCATGGAACAAATATTTTCTGGTTATCCCTGTACTATTATAGTAGATGACATTATTGTTGGAGGCAGTGGTGAAGATGAACATGACAGAAATCTCAGGAAAGTTCTACACTGTGCACATGAAGTAAGTCTTAAACTGAATCCTCAGAAATGTAAATTCAAACTGAAAGAATTTATTTATGTGGGACGTTTGTTTACCATTTCTGGCTTACAACCAGATCTGTCTAAGCAAGCAGCAATTCTTGAGATGCCAGTTACGAGAATGTCACATCTTTACAATATTGTCTAGGTATGGTCAACTAATTAAGAAAGTTCATTTCAAACCTGAGTGAGCTTTCTGTACTACTACATGAGTTGACACAAAAAAATGTAAACTAGTCCTGGCTGGAACAATACCATAGAGTATTTTATATTCTGAAGAAGAAAATTGGCAGTCCACTCACACTGAAATGTTATGATTTTCACAAACCTGTAACTCTTTCTTGTGATGCTTTAAAGTATGGCCTTGGTACAGCATGTCTTCAAGAAGGCATACCAGTTGCTTATGTGTAAAGAACTTTAACCCAAACAGAAATGCATTATACATAAATAGAGAAAGAAGTTTTGGCAGTAGTATTTGCATGTTTGAAGTTCATTGATTATATTTATGGCAGACCTATCCAAATAAAGACTGATCACCAACCACTAGTGACAGTTTTGAAAAGCCAATGCATACTGCCCAGCATGATTGCAATGCATGGTGTTAAAATTGCAAAAGTACAATTTCAATATTGTTTATAAAAAGGGCAAACACTTGTACCTTGCTGATGCTTTGTTACGTGCACCCAGACAAATGGCAGAGCAACATGAAAATGAAACAGCAGACTTTGAAGTAATGGAAGGCAGAAACTTTTCATCAACAAGGCTTGATAAACTAAGAAATCACATAGCTTCATACCCAGTTCTTCAGAAGCTGAAAAACGTTACCAGTCAAGGGTGGCCAACATGACAAACCAGTTAACCACTTGACATTCAGCAGTATTCTCCTTACACAGACAAGCTCATCATGATGGAAGATGGAATCATCATAAAAGGTCCAAAAGTGGTAATTCCTAAAGCCTTACAACAGGAATATATCAAAATCTTGCATTGTGGTCACTCAGAGAGGCATTGTATTTTGGCCTTCTATGGTCAAAGATATAGTGAAAGAAACTCTAACATGTTTATTTTGCAACAGCACCAAACCACATCAACAAAATGAGCCACTTCAGCTGCACCAAATTCCTGAAATAGCATGGTCAGCATTTGTCACAGATACAATGGTCAACATGAGTTAGACTGTTACTCTAACTGGTTTGAAACTGACCTGCTTCCTAACTTGATGTCCAGCACAGTCATTACAAAATTAAAGTCCTTGATAGTCCGCACAAAGTCATGTCTAACAATGGTGCACAGTCTACAAGTCAGCAGTTCAAGAAATTTGCTGAGTCTTGGGACTTTGTTCATATTACCAGTAGTCCTGAGTATCCACAAGCCAATGGGTTAGTTGAACACGCAATTCAAAGTGCAAAACGTTTGTTGGAAAAAATCCAAGAGAGATGGTACCAATGTTTTCCTTAGCTTACTCAATCTCAAAAACATTTCATGAGACAACTCGCTTGGTTCACCTGCTCAGAGATTATTGTTCAGACAGACTAGAACAACTCTACCACTCTAAACAATTGTTAGTACCAAATTTAAAGAACAACAGAGTGGTCAAGGCTCAACTTTCAAGAAAACGTCAGTTACAAAAGTTGTGATACGATAAGACCAGCAAATCCCTTAGACCATTACTACAAGGAGAAGTAAGAATGCAAACATCTAAAGAATACGAACGAGTGGGAATTGTGAGGAACATTTGTGAAGAACCAAGCTCTTACATTAAACATTTGGAAGGAATGGATTTCAGATGGAATCAAAGACATGTCTTACCTGTCTGTGAAGCAGATTGCCTGTGCTGACAGCTCTCATTCCCAGAGTGACTCTACATCTGTTCAACTCCAAAAGGACAGTGTGCTTCCTTCAAACAATTTTGATGTAATCCCTGATGTACCAGTTTTGAAAGAATCCCCAGAGACTATCCCTGTTTCTAAACCCAGTCAGAATTTCTATGTTACTAGATCGGGTAGAATTTCCAGATCAAATCCAAAATACACAGAGACTTGTACTTGGACTCAGTTTTGTTTGTTGAAATGTTAATATAATGTCTAGCCTTAAAATGTCTTTATTCTCCTATTTGTAATGTTAAATAAAATTAAAGAAGGAGGATGTAGATCAGTGTGTATATTAAACCCAGTCAGCCACTGTAGTCAGAGAGCACATGCATATAAGTTACTGAGCATGTGCAAGATCACTGCCATTTTGTATAGTCATATAGGGTGCGTGCAAGCTTGAATGGAGATGCACATGTGAGTGTGTTATAAGTAATGAGTCAGTCAGTAAGCATATGAAGTTCATAGTAGATATTCTAGTTACAGCTCCTGATGTGTTTATGTACAATAAATGACATGAACACATACCCAGTCTCAGTGTCTCATTTGAATACACAAGACATGCGTCAGGTATCATGAATGAATGAACTAAAAATATAAATTTGTTTTAGTTCCCCAGCATTTACTACTATTATGCTCTTTATGTAATCAAAAGAAATTGCTGTCTTGCATGTTTTGTGTCTTGCATATATTGTGTCAAATTATTGAATGTGTTTGTGATCACAAAAGGAAATAGGAGTTAATTACTTTATAACTTTTAATATTTCTGTTCCATTGGATTACTAAGATTGCTTTTTGAGTGCACTTTATTAACCGCAGTGATAAAAATCTGAAGGATGTTATGACAGATGTGATTATTCAGAGCATATGAGAAATTACCATGAAAAGAATTATAAAATAGCTGCAGTGCAGTTCATGAACAATTGCCACTACAGGGAAATAATGAACTTTGATTCTGCTTAATGTTTAAAGAAATGATATACTTAAATCACTTGATAAAAAAAGCAAATTAAAAATGTAAACCGTGGCAGCCATACTAATGTAGTCTTGGTTCTAACTAGAAGAGAGTTGTTGGTGACTGAAAATATGTCTGCTATTTCAGGGAAGGCTAAATTTCTACAATGACAGGTTGGAAGTATGGAGGAACTGTAGTGTGTGTGTGTGTGTGTGTGTGTGTGTGTGTGTGTGTGTGTGTGTGTGTGTGTGTGTGTGTGTGTGCGTGCGTGCGCGCGTGTGTATGTCCAAAGTTGACAAAATCATGGGTTGCTTTCTTCTGAACAGATTTTAAAATGGGAGAGACAGAGATAAAGGCAGTAATGGCAATTAACAGCAGCTAAACGTTGTTTTATTTGAGTCAGCATCTAATAAACATTATTTTTTTGGTCAAAACTGATCTTAAGTTTTTTTTTATTCTTCCTACTAAACATCAGAGTTTGAGATATCTTGCCTACATTCATATAATTTTGATGTGAATAAGTAACTAATGGCACCTAAGACACTTATTAGAAAGGAGCAACCATTGTGCTATGAAGTGTCCTATGCATCTTTGACAGATGTCAAGTTGTGACTTGTACCACTGAAAGCTCATTCAGATATTTCACTTGCAAATCAGGACTGTGTGGTGAATATGTTTACGCCTTTAAATAGCTGCTAGATTTACACAATCAGATTCCTATTGGAATGTGCAGTTTGTGCTACTATCATTAAATAAGAAGTCAAGGCCACAAAAAAGACAAAGTAAATCTTACCTCCAATGGACTTTTTAAGGATCACAATAATGGCATGCATCTGTTGAAGTGGCAGAGCAAACTGCTGCAAGTTAAATAGCAGGAGCAATATAATTTGATATGGTGTAATATTATGGCAATTACTTGTACATCTGACTCAAGGAAAGGTGATAGCCCATTTCACTTGTGGAAGAAGAATTCAGGAAAACAGGAAGCATGGCTTATCTCCTTGTTATGCACACCAAATGAACTGTAATTTTATCATTAATAGCAATGATGGAATCTGTAGTCTGCTAACAAATTATCATAGTGCTCCTGTGTGTCCAAGAGAGACAATCATAGGATCATAGGAAGTTACTAGGCTATTGGCCCTGATGCCCTTACAAGCCTAGCCAAGAATTTAGCCCATGTTACAACAAGTCAGCACCCTATGCCACTGTCAAGCAGGGACACGTCGGATCCCAGGGGTGTATTTTCTCTTCCCCATCCAGTTATCCAGGTTGCACTTAAAAAGGTTTAATGAGGTACTCTGCTTTACGTGAGAGGAAGTCTATTCCACAAAAAGGGGAGTCTCTGGGACACAAATCTGTCCCACCAACAAGTCCTATTGATGTCACAGACCGGATTGAGGTCTCGTGTGCAGGTTACTTGAGTGGGGCTTGACTTGTGGATATGCAGCAGTCCCATCAGGGCAGGGTCTGAGATTGCTTTGCATGCCAGACAGAGGTCACCTCTGAGGAGTCTTTAGGAGACTGAGTAGAGGGACAGGGCTTTTAGCCTATTTGTGTAGGGTAGATGTTTGAGGCCCTGGATTCTCTGGGTGAGGATGACTTATCAATAATACTAATTTCACGTTATATAAACATCTCTAGATATGTTTTCCTATTGTACTTATTTATTTTCATTTTCACATCACACGCTTTTATTTTCTGTCTGATCCCGCCATCCCTTTAGATGTTCTGCAAACTCAATCTAATGTCAGATTAAGGCAGTTATAAGGAAAATGAAGATCACTGCTTCAACCATCAAAAGAAGAACAGAAGAAGGCTGAAAGTACATGGATGTATGATAGAAGAGGGAATTATTCATTTATTTACTTGCTTCTTTGCTTGAATTTGTTAACTGGGTTAGAGCACTGATCATAAACTAGCAGCCTGAGTACTGGAAGAGTTGAGCAGGGGATTATGGGACTGAGGAAGCCATGCTGACTCACCCATTCTGGATGGTAGGAAATGATGGTCTCAGTCGGATAAATTGTTGCTGTGCAAGCTGAGGCTTGCACAACAATAATGAAAACAGGACCGAGGGCATGTGTTAGTGTTCTCAACTGGTAATATCAACCCTCATAGGTGTGTTTTTTTGGTGCAAAGCACAGTAGGCACAGTGGGTTAAGGCTGTGAACTGTAGCTCCTGTGATACAGGGTTTGATTCCCTCTGACCACATTTGCCTACTGTGTGATTTTGATCAAGTCCCTTAGTCAGACAGTTATTGAGAGTAACTGATAATCTGGGCTAGGCTACACCTTTTCCTCCTGGATCAAACCAGTCAACAGTCCTTATTTTGGAGGAATGTTCCTATTTTCAGGCCTCATTTAGAAGGTCCCTATTTTTGGTGGTATGTCTCTATTTTCAGGCTTGATTTACCCCTTCACACAGCAAACACCTTATAATCATAATGGTGAACCCGTAGGAATCTGGGTATTGTGGATTCCTGGCTTCTTTAGGCATGTTCACAACTAACCCTGCTTTCCAGGATTGAGAAATCATTTTTGTCCTCAGAATCTCATTCATTAAGATTGTCTAAACTGAAATTAACTTATCTACCCCTATTTTTTACACTGGTGTTTACAAGCCATATTGCTCTGGGAATTTACTCCTTGCCTGTTTAGTTATGTTTCTTGATCTCGTTGGCAGAAATCATGGAAATTTACTTCTGGACCTGGGTATACCTTTGTTGGAGTAGTTCCAGAGTCTGTAAAAAACTTGTCCCTCATTCTCATGTTCCTGATGTATGTATTCACTCATATATAATTTCTTATAAAATTTCCTGAATTCCTCCACAGTCTGATGTGCTGTCAGGATATCTCCTGGGTATACATGGGCTGGGTGATGATTCTTCCTACTTTCTGTTGTCTTAACCTACCTCCAAGTACCTCAGTGTCCAGGGGTTATCTGAGTCAAACATATCCCTTAATGCCGATTGATGAAAAAGAAGTTTTTTCATTTTCTTCTTTTTGGAGCATCCAGAGTAGATCCTGCAAATTCTTCCTTTCCACTTCATTTAGTGAGTGTTTTTGTAGCTGATCTGTGTAGCTTGTCTAATCTCAGCCCTTACTTTTTTCTTGAATCTTCTTCCTTAGGTTTATTTTTAATTGATCTCATGCTTCAATCAAATCCTCTCCCAAATTCTCTAGCCCAGTACCCAAGTTTTGTATTAACCAGTTTTTGTAGTTAATATTATTTGGACTATACAGTGATAAATGCTAGTGTCTTAATACCGTGTGTGGCATACCTAGGCTCATATCAAAGTGTGTGTGTGTGTGTGTGTGTGTGTGTGTGTGTGTGTGTGTGTGTGTGTGTGTGTGTGTGTGTGATCTGAAATCTTTATGGCACTAACCACTATTTGAAGCATCACCTGATGAGATTCTTCACTTAAGAAAACCTTGTCAAGTCATGACCATGAATTGTGGTTAGCACTGTGAAAGGTAAAACCTTCGTGGGAGCCTTCACTTCTTGCTAGCCAAATGTCGTCCAAGTCCAGACTTTTAAGGAGCTTATCAACCTCCTTCTCAATATGCTTCAGCCCATGCCTTTTGACTCTGAGCTTATTGTCTTGTGAAAAAAAGATAAGGTTTCAGTCTCCCATTACCATCAAAATTTCCTCATGATACCTAATAATTTCTAAAATTATTTGTCTTACCGAGGTCATCTTAGCCCCTGGTGGTACACATATTTTGATGTTATTATTCCTTTCTCCCCTCTCAAAGATGTCGTGATGCCCTTTACTACCATTACATAACAATCTCATGGAGCACTAGAAAAATTAACCTTGAATTGCAAGCCTTTTCCCTAGGAAAATCACAACTCCTCTTCTCCAAGCACCAGATAACAGGATAACACAAGAAACTTCAAGCCTTCCTGCACCAACTTCCAATGCTTCTTGGGACCTAAATGCCTTTCCTGCAAAACCACTAGCTCAAATTGTGTTCTTTTAACCTCTGTCAGTATTCTGTCTTTCTTTATTGGTTTAATTAACCTTTTTATCTTCCAGGACAAAAATGTTATTTGCATTTAAAGATACAAACTCTCACTGTGCCATCATTTCCTTTAGCTAGATGATTGTGCAAGACTGAACTAGCCCTAATGTGCTTCCTGGGTTTTAAACCTGCATCTACCCTTTTTATTTATTTATTTTACATTTGTTTACCGGGAAAGTCCGACTGGACACAGGTCCATTTTCAGCAGAGGCCTGGGAAGAAAAGCTCCAATTACAGACATATCAGTGTTTATAGACATTTCAGTATCTACAAGCATTCAAGTGAGTATGTAAAGATAAAGGTACAATGATTACATAGAAACAAAGTAACAATGATTACAGGAATAGCAAATAGACAATTAGTAACAAGCATGATTGCTTGAGAATAACAGTTAAGTAATAGTGGACAGTCAAATTGTTTCAAAGGAGAAAATCAATGAGCAAATATACTCTCTAAGATGCTAAAAAGCTAAGTTTATACAGTTGATGATAGCTGTTGCTGTGAAATTGCTAATTCTTATACAATGATTTGTAGCGATTTTAGGGAAGTGCTTAGCCAGGAGAGCTGCAAGAACATAACCAGATGTTCACAAAGTGTGACTTAAGGAGCTTTTTAAATTGTGTAGTACAGCAGTTGGAGGTCAATGGGGTTGATAGCTTATTCCATATTTTAGAAATAGTATTAGAGAAGAGAGACTTCCCAGCATCATTATAAGCTTTGGTGAATTTAGAAGGTTTTGATTCCTGGAGCATAGAGTTCTAGTAGTGGCATATGGTTGTACTAAATTTTGTAGAGCAGGGATTTTCTCTGGGTGATGGAATATTTTGCGTGGAAAGGTTAGTGGATTAAATTATAACATTGTAATATTGAGGAAGTTAGAGCCAGTTCAGCTGTTTTAGAGATGTACATTCAGGAGTCCTTTATGGGGCCTCAGTTGCAAACCTGGTAATTTTATTGTAACAAGATTCCAATTTGTTTAAGTCAGTCTTGCAGAGATTAGGTAGAATTTGGGGAGGCATAGAGGAGGGTAGATAAGAGGTGTGCTATAGTGGCTTTTGTGGGTTTTGTAAGAAATTGCTTGTTCCAATATGGGATCCCTAGTTTCTTGTGAACCTTCTTGATGGTTTGGGCTATGTGAATATCAAATTTCAGGTTATTGTCAATTTTGACTCCAGGTAGTTTAGTGTTGGTTGTTGGAGTGATCAACATTTTGTTTTTAGCAAGATATTAAAAGTGAGGTATGGCGAGGGGACTCTTGTTGGGCTGAAGAGAAGGAATTTTCTTTGTTGGGATTAAGAATGAGTTGGGAGTTAGTGAGCCATGTACAGATAGAAAGCAGTTTTAGGTTATGGTGTGGCAGTCTTTTAGTGTAGGGGCTAAACATTAGGGTGACATCATCAGCATATTGTACTACTGATGTGTTTGGTGGTACAATATGCTTTTGGTTAATTGTTCTCATTTTCTTCATAGAAGTATCCATGTTAAAACAACTTGTCTCCCACTGATGTATTAAATGCTCTGTAAAACCCTTAAAGCTATATTAAACAATATACACAAAAACAGATTGCTTTCGAGGAGAGTGCATTGCATCATTATTAGTGTAATTTGCATACCTCTATCCCTCCCCGTCTCTGTTAGGGAGTACTGGAGAATCAATGTCAGTTAATCAAGGTACTGGTCTCCTCCAGCAAACTTTAAAAACTGTCTAATAAAAGACACTTCATACTTCTCACATAGATCATTTAGATAGTGTAGGGGAATAATAAGCTACCTTAATTGTCCCTGAAACTACACTCCTCCAAGACTGATCATATTTTGCATAAAAACTCGGCAGCTCAATCACTGCCAGTTAAGCCGGACTGGTTTATCAAAATGCCAAAGGCAATTTTATTCCCATACCTATCAAAAGAAAAGAATAAATAAATAAGGGGTAATACACCAGGAAGTCTGCCAGCAAAAGGTAATCTAATCACTTTATTTTACCCCAATAGATGCAATGCTAGATCTAGAGTATTCTTCAAATATTTATAGGAATTGTCATAGAGAAGAGTAGCTCCATAACTAAAGTGAAAGGCAACTCAAGTTAACTGCTGACTTTTGTTTTTCACTGAACATGGAGGTACAACAGTCACTCGCCCTATTCAGCTGATGTGAGTATCTAAAAGGTACTCTCATAATTTCCCATCGCCTTCCACTGTGTCCTGTCATAACATAGATATATTTTAGTTTTTAGTTTGATGCCTCTCTAGTCACCATTTACACTGTTCCAGCCCCCTGATAAGTAGGCATTTTTTCGTATTCCTCTCTAATTCCAGTTTGCATAGTATCACCCATAAAGCACATGGTCTCCGAGGTTTACATCTCTAAGCCCCTATCACAGGACTGGCTCTTATGTCCACACAAGGAGCCAAACAATCCATCTGCAAACTATACAATACTAGATTCTTATGATCCAAAACTAAACAGAAAAAAATATATATATTTCTAAACCCTTGTACAAAGTCCTACTCTGTTTGGATAAACAGCTCCTCCACTTCATTGCTGAGCACCGTTAATGGCATAAGAGTCTGGAGCAGCCCCAGAGCCCCCCCCTGTTAAATGGCATTTGTTAGAGGAAAGCCCTGCAGCAGAACCATATTAAGAAGCCATACACTATCTGGATCTACACACCAGTTATGTTCATGTTATACTTCACATCACTACAATTCCAGGCTGGATTTTCATTTCCATTTGCAAATCTTCTAATTAACATACCAGCAAGTCAAGAAAAAGGTAACCTCCCCCTAGTTGCAAAAGCTCCCCACACTTTTGAAAATGGTTTAGAACAACATTAGTTCCATTACTGTGTCCCTGAGTCCTTGCGATATGACTTACTAGTTGTTAAAGCTTATTAACTAGATTGAATGATATTAACCTTTAACTTCAGGATCTTGTGTCTAGGGAAGAGGGAGAAACTTCTCTGGACTTTTAATTTCCACATCTTGAAACCGTTTATTCATCAGAAAAAAAGTACCATCGGCAACTGGTTGAGGTGTTTTCTCTTGTGTATTTGATGCTGGCACCCCATTGATATCTGATGGTGTTTTGTCCCCAGAAGAAAAGGTTTTTGTCCCATTCAGAAACAAAATCTTGAGTGAGGCAGGATATAGAATTTTAAATTTTGGCCCTTTGAATTTACATATTCTCTGCACAGGGGTGAATTGAGCATGACACTTTCTTGTTTCCCTTGAAAAGTCCAGGTCAAAGTAAACCAGCTGATCCCCACATTTTATACTAAGTCCAGATCTACAGATTATAAGTAAGATGCGTGTGTTTACCTTTTGCTTTTTAGACTGTATTTTCACAGCAATCATGGATTTTTTGTCATGTTGTGTAATACCATCATTCTTCAATAGTATTACATAAATGTAAATGCAGTGTTTTCATATTATATTGTTGCTCATGGAGCTTTTCTCCCCGGGGCTCCATTGAAAACAGGCTCTTCTTGGCCCAATAGACTATCCTGATAAACAAAATGTAAAATAAATAAACTGTAAAATGTGTCATATCTGACCAAGATAGTTCTGGGATTCTGCTTTCCATCTCTTTTTTGGGGGTGCAGCCCATTCGGTGTGCCTGTTCAATATGCATGTTCTCCAGTCGTAATGTTGTAGTTAACACAAGCTGTTTTTTTATCAAAATTCTTTCAACTTCTAGCCTCCTTTCTTTCAAGAATACCATTAATTCTTATGTTGTTCCACCTGGCTCAATGTTCAGCATCTATTCACATGGCAATTATCAAGTCCATCCTTACCTCAGACTGAAGTAAGTTACAGTATTCCTTATTCACTTTCATGATTTCTTGCACATTTTTATTATACTCATTAATGTATTCCTCTTACCCATAGTTTATTTTTTTGAGTTCTAAGAAGATTTGTCTTTATATAAAATCCTTATTAGGAGTATTGTCACCAAGTAGACTTTAAGTGTGGATGCCTGTCATACTCAAAAAAATAAATACTCATACAAGCTCAGAGCTGGAGAAGAAGGCTGCTTGCTCAAATCACAACATACTGGATGTCCAGTGTTCCTGTTTTTCAAGGTTCTTTGTTCCTATTTTCAATGTCTACAGGTTGAGATATGTCTTAGACCGCAAGCTTAGTAGCTGCCTGAGACTGAGAGGGGGCATAGAATGGTAATGCAGGTTCAGGGACTTAACCATAAAACCACTGGTGACTGTTTGTATGGTGGCTGCTGAGGTAAGGAGAACTAATATTTGGTAGACAACAGGCAAGTGAACAGCACAAAAAGAAGACCAAAGGCAAACATTTTTTTTTCTATTAGAAAACAAAGTTAAGTGGTCCAACAGCCAGGAAGTTGCATGAGAAACTGATAAGTTCAGATGGTCTGTCTTTCATATGAAATCAAGCAAAAGAATTTTCCATTCTAATCTGTACATCAGTGAAAGAGAAAATAAAGTGGATCATATACATATCCATATACGGCGCAGTGGTGCAACAGTGGCTTTGTTTCCTCACAGCAAGAGGTTCTCGGGATCGATTCTCGGCTGGAGTGCCTTCTGTGCATGGTCTGCATGTCCTCCTTGCATTTGTGTAGGTGTCCTCCAGTTTCCTCCCACATTCAAAGACATATATCTAGAATGTTTCTCTCTGGGCCTCTGCTGAAAACTGGCTTCATTCCGAGTCAGAATTTCCCAGTTAACAAATGTTAAATAAACAAATAAATATAGCAGATTGATTTATTGTTTGTTAAAAGCTAATGCACAGCAAAATGTGTTGTGCAATGTTTGTAATATATTCTTTTGGTAGTCTGAACATCTATTATAACATTACACTTTTGTTTGTGTCTTTCGGCTTTCCCGGTTAGGGGTTGCCACAGCAGAACTCCGGTCCACTAATGATTGGTAGTGGATTTTTACGTACCGGGTTACCAGCCCTGACGCACAACCTTCAATGAAGGCATGCCCCATTCAAGTATGCCTCCACACAGAAGGCGCTCTAGCTGAGAATCGAACGGGACAACATCTTGCTATGAGGCGACAACGCTACCGCAGCACCACCACCGCAGTCTATTGAAATTGCTTGCAGTAATTGTTGCTATATGCACAAGTGGCAGTACTTGTTTCTAAGATGATTTACATACTCTGGATTTTCTTTGCTTTGGACAAATGTTTCCATGGATATTTATTTCTGTATCAGGTAAAAGTTATATCGCACACAGAGAAGTATGTTGATGAAATAACTGAGGGCATCCATAGGGCTGGCAAGAGGAAATTAAAGGTATACATGTAACAGAAGTGAAACTCTTGATTAGATATAGCTGTCAAAATATTTGTTAAAAGTTCTTTTGACAGCGATCCAAAAACTTGTCAAATGCTGTCAAAAGAGCTGTGAAATAACAAATCTGTTAGCAGTCAGTGCGGCCAAATGATACTTAAATAAAACCTTTTTTTTTATTATTGATGTCTTCTCTCTTCCTATAAAGTACAACAGAAAAACTGTCCTATGACCCCTATCCATGACATAGCTCAAGTCAAGGAATCTAAGCTTGGTTAGTGCCACAGAAAAGTACTCTGTCCTCAGTGTCTTCTCTGATAAATAGAAAGCAAGATGTTACAGATTAAGTGGCAAAACAAGATGTAAATAACCTTAGGGTGTGTGTGTGTGAGTGTGTGTGTGTGTGTGTGTGTGTGTGTGTGTGTGTGTGTGTGTGTGTGTGTGTGTGTGTGTGTGTCTGTGTCCACATGTGTGCATGTGCATTTTATTTTTCCCTCACTATGAAGTGCATTACAAAATCTCACAGATCTACTTTAACACCCCCATGTCACTTGTGAGTGCTGTGTTGCTTCTTTGACTGATAAAATAAAAAGAAGATGGGAAAGATACAGTCTGGAAAGTATTAAAGTATCAAATGCTGTGTTCTAAAATTAGTTTAAACTCACATGTACACAAACCTGCATGGGCATGCAGACACACATGTGCACACACACACACACACACACACACACACACACACACACACACACACACACACACACACACACACACACATGCTTGTGTGCCTGTGCTAACAAATGTTTTGATGTGAGCACATGCCATAACATACACTCACTTGTGCAGACCTGCCATCATTTACACATTTATATATTCTCACAATTATGTAGTCATTTTTAAACACTACATTAACTAAAGTACTTCATTATAACAAAACAAGAAAATAGACTTGTTTTTTTACAAAAAAAGAAGGCACCAAGAAAGAAAGTAAAATATCTTTTAAATAAAAACTACAATAAAGACTTCCAGAGAGGACATCTCCTGAGTGCAATAATGTCCTTCTGGGTGGTCATTACAGGGAAATAATACATCTTCCAAGGAAGGTACCCTGCCTTAGGACACCTCTGTGAGGTTTAAGGGTACAGTGATTCCTGAATGCTCCACAGCCAGTACAGTTTTATTGTAAAATGAAGTATAAATTACTTGCATTTTCTTGTACTATATAATAACAGAACAACCTAGCGGAATGCATATTCTACTTATGCTATTTTTGACAAGAAAATAATTGGTGAAGATTGCAGTGTTAGCACTGCACCATTTATTTACTGCAGATGAAGAGTCTAGGTATCTCGGCAAGACAGTGGCCTCTGTCTCCTTACATGCTCCTTTTATAATTTTCTTTTGGTGTATTGTAATGCAGGGAAAGAAACAGCCATGCCACAAACTGCTTGCTTAGCACTTCACATCATATCCTACAACTATGCACCACAGTTTGTCACAAGTGCTTGGTATCATTGTAATCCCAGTATACAGAGCATATTCATAGCAGAGAACATCATTTAGGCATGGCATACTACAGTAGTTTGGCATGCTTACAATGCTGTGGGTGGTGGGAGTAAAGGAAAGTTCCTTGGACATCAAGCAATCATTTTTATATGTGGAAGATGGGAGGGTAGATCGTGGGGATTGGACATTATGGAGGTAAAACTGGGACCCTAATTATATGGATAATGCATACTGCATTTGAGGGAGGAAATCTCCTGCTTGTGCAGTATCATAACATGAAGACCTGTAATTTATTCCACTTGTGGCAGGGATAAGAAGAGTTTTTTTTATAACATAACGATGGCTCCCATACTCTACAGTCGTATGTTCCATCTTTTTTTCCTGCTGAAAAGGACAGTGCAGAGCTGCTTCTCTTCCATTGTCTTTATTTGTACTTCTTCATTTCTGCTGTATTATTGTAGGAGCTGCAGTGGTGGTGCTGCGGTAGTGTTGTCGCCTCCCAGTAAGACGTTGTCCTGTTCGATTCTCAGCTAGAGCGTCTTCTGTGTGGAGACATGCGTGAATGGGCATACCTTCTCTGAAGGTTGTGCGTCAGCCCTGGCAACTCGGCATGTAAAAATCTACTACCAGTCATTAGCGGACCAGAGTTCCGCTGTGGCAACCCCTAACCTGGGAACAGCCTAAAGACACAACAGCATCTTGCATTCCTTGTCTGATTTACATACACTTATGGAGAAACATGCTGCAGAAACAGTAAACTAGCACAGATATTAGAGGAGTCTTTACAATGTAGAGACCCTGATTACCTAAAATAAAAAAAATAATAATGTGATGGGATACAGTCTTGTATTTTAACATGCTTTAATAACCATGACAACTAGTACCATATAATCCACCTTTATGAAAAAATTAACAAGTATGTGTCAGAATTCAGACACAACTGTCTCTTACTTCTTATCCCAAAGTTTGTTAACAGATTTATTTTCTTACATAAAAAATAAGCATATTGAAATGTTTAAGTTTAAAGTGAAAAAGGAATTCAAATGAGAAAACCTTACTAAAGAAAGAAAACCTTCCTGCAATGGAAATACTTGAGTGACTTTGAAGTCAAGCTTTAAAGTATTTCTGCAAGCAGCTAGATGTCAGTCAAATGGGTCTTTTAAAAAAAGATGTGAAATTCTGTGCACTTCAGAAGATTCTCTGGGAACAAAAATCAGCAGACACTCCACTTTAGAAGGAAGAAAGAAAGCTTTACATGCCTTTGTATTGTTTTACAAGAAAGCTATTATTTAACAATTCTATTCATTTTAAAAGGTTATTATGACATTTCTGATTCACCAAAGATAAAAAAGTGTGCAAGTGTGCATGTATGCATGTGTGTGTGTGTGTGTGTGTGTGTGTGTGTGTGTGTGTGTGTGTGTGTGTGTGTGTGTGTGTGTACATGGTGTATGTGTATACGTGTGTGCATGCATGTGTGTATTTGCACAGGTGTGCTTGTGTGTGCGTGTGTATGTGTGTGTGTATTTGTGTGTGTGTGCGTGTGTGTGTGTGTGTGTGCGTGTGTGTGTGTGTGTGTGTGTGTGTGTGTGTGTGTGTGTGTGTGTGTGTGTATGTGTGTGTGAGTAAGCAGTAGATTCTCACTTCACCATCTTGTGATATTCTGTTTCACACCATCTATATTTATAAGAATATTGCAAGAGAAAGGAAGGGAGAAAATTGTCCACTGTCACAGAATCAATGTCTTGCTTGTTTGCTTCTTAATAAAATATACTAAAAGTAAAAAAAATGAAAACATGTAAAAATCACATCATAGTATTTATTTTTCAGTCTTATTTTCAGAAAGCTACTTTTGTTAAAACACTGTACGTATCTTTAAATAACACACATACACATACACACACAAGCATATACAGACATACACAGCTACACGCTTGTGTACACACACACACACACACACACACACACACACACACACACACACACACACACACACACACGTAATTTCTTTGACATAAACAAAGAGAGACAGAGATACAGCCTAAGCATTTAATTTTATATTGAAGTAAGCATTCATTGTTCATTTACTTTTAAACTTTTACATGGTTATTAAATGGTAAGTATGCTTTGTTCGGCAGCAACTTTTTTACATTATTGTGCATCCATTTTACCTTAGTATCAAGGTCAAGGATGAATAATTCCCCTGTAGTCTAGTACCCCTAACAGCTGAAAACAAACACATATAAAAATATACAGTGGAGAAGAGATGCAACTTGCATGAAAAGCTTTTTCAGAACATCTTACATATTTACTATCATGACCATAGTTTTCTTAAAGATTTCATTTAACAGTACCAGAGACTAAAGAGGGATGTCATTATGTAATCATGGCAACAATGAGGAACCTTTGGGAAAAATATACCTATCTATCTATGCTACTGATTTGAATTAATGACTGTTTATTTTGTGATTCTATGTTTGCAGTACTACTGATTAAGTAATGATTCATGGTGCAAATATCAGGAAACTATCTTCAGGAGTAGCACAGCTTATTGAATATTTTTACTTACCTTATTTAAATGAATCAGTGAAACTGGCCTGTTGGCTGAAATCATAGACTACTATCAAGGCTGAGTTTTTGATAACCTGGAATACTTTCTGTTCTTTGAAATGTGACAACATCAAATGCTGATTACGTTAGTTAGCAATGGTATGGGAGGTGAAGTATAACCCCATGCTGAGGTGTAGACAGCTGACTCATAAGGAAAAATAATAATGGCAGTTTTAGCATATCTAAAGTGCAAATTACATGTGGAATACTACAACTTTAGTTAAACAATTATGAATTAGAGTGTGTTAAAGTAAGGAGCAAGAATAAAATTCTTATACCACATCTTTGGATTTAAAGCAGTCTTTTTTAAGGATTTAATATGCAAGATTGCCTTCTGTAGACTTAACAAAATCATAAATGTAAAACATCACTGCATAAAATGTTACAACAAATAAAGGGAATCATTTCTTTCAACCATCTAATGTATAGCCAGTGCCCCATATCCTGGGTCTCCATATATTAATATATATATATATATATATATATATATATATATATATATATATATATATATATATATATATATATGAATCTCTGAGGCAGCCCAAACTCTGTGAAGTGGAAAAGGTGCTACAAATGAAGAAATTCACTTTTTGACTCTTCCCTTTTGTTCATAGACCATACAGCATGTTACAGCACCTGCACTGAAGCAGAGTCTGACATATTAAAACACTGACAGCAAGCAAAAGTAAGTAAATATAAGCACCATTTTGAGATCCAGCTAAGAAGTTTATTTTCAGCAGTAGTACACCCTCTTCTTAAAAGGCATTGTGCTATTTTTGTTTTATTTTTCACTCTGTATAGAAGGTTTACTATCAAAATGTTGATTGCCTATCAGTGAATGTGCATTTCATTTACTCCTTTACACGAAATCCATAATGCCGATTCCTCATAATGTTGCAAAAACACCGAAATTTGACATTTTCAACTGCTCCACACCTACAAACAAGTGCTAATATGGGTCAAAAGGGGGGTAAGGATTTGCATTTCAGAATACCAGAGATTGACATTTTCAACTGCCACTGTTTGGAGTTCATGTTAGTGGTGTCACCGATGTCTGATCGATATTTTCATTGCATGCCATATAGAGTATTGCCTCACAGTTCTAAGGTCCAGAGTGTCATTCTAACCTCTGGTTACTCTGTGTAGAATTCACATGGTCTGCCCTTGTAAATGTCCAAGCATTTTACTTATATTGGTTAACTTTCAGCAAATGCAAGTGCAAAGCCTGCATCCCTATGCACCATTTTAATTGACTTATATTCCACAGTATTATCCCATTTTAAAATAGAAGAAAAGAAGTACTGCAGGTGACAGAGAAGCAGTTTTGAACGAATAACTGTGGGAATGCCAAAAAGGAATAAATAACTTGCCAACTGTACAACTCTAAATCTTGAATTTTTTCTTTGAAAAACTGAAGCTCATGTTCAGGATTTTTGATTGACATTTCTTGGGTGACTATTTTGTCTTCCATCCCAGACAAACATTTTTCACTCTTCCAAACCTACTATTAATGGAAGGAATGGCAATTCATCTAGCATCCAAGAAAGGCCTTCCTAAAGGGGAGTAATTGTGCTTTTCGGTTGATGAACTCCAGTATTAGAATGAGGGATCGGAAGTAGTTAACTTCATTTGATCAGCAACCTGTGGGTATCAGATCCGACCTCGGATCCGGGCTGGCAGCTTTCCAAGCTAAAAGATCCGAGCTCTCAGCTCCTCCCCTTTACCCATAATACCCTGATACCTCCCTCCAGTCCTTAGATCTCATTTGCCGCGGCTTCTGACAGCTTAAATGATGAGCTCTTGGCGTTGGTGAGAGTATCTAAAACTATTTTAAAACTCTTTTCTTAAAGTTTTTTAGTGTGTGTGAGTCTAGTAGGCCCTTAGTTTTCTATATCTGTAATTTTCGGATAATTTTTGTGCTAAACTGTGTAAAGTTTTAGGATTTTCCCTCCCCTTTCTTGTGTGTGTTGGCGCGTTTCAACGTGCGATGGCTGAGGGGCCTAAGGCCATTTTTTCTAAATGCACTGAGTATGGACATAAGCTGTCCCCAGCGGATGGCCACACTCATTGCATTCTCTGCCTGGGGGTGGCCCACTTGTCTTTGGGCTGCCAAGTGTGCACAGCCTTTAACCCCCGGGCTGTGAGAGATTGGAGGAATAAGTTAATCCTGGTGGGACTCTTGCCCGTGGATTCTTCTTCCTCCTCTCCCTCAGTGGCACCAGCCGCGGCTGCGGCTGTCCAGCCTTCAGTTCCCCCTCCCATGACAGGGACTCAACCTCCCTCTGTGTCCCAGGGAGAGGGGGACTCTTCTAGCAAAGAGAAAAGGCATAGGGAGAAGGATCGGCATAAGAGCCACAAGCAGCAGGCAAAGTCTCACCCCTCTGCTCTGCCTGCTAAATTAGTTAGTTCTCCCAGGAGGGTCTCCGGTTCTTCCCCCTCTTTGCTCCATTCTCCCCACTTTTCTCTGGAGCTGGAGGAGGAGTTCTGGTCTCCCTAGAGGTCGTTTAGGCGGCCTTCCTGGCCCACCTCGACGACCTCTTCAAAGTCTACTCGAAGTATGTCTGACGCTTATATGGACCGGATGATACGTCGATTCCTGTAGGCCCAAATGCAGATGGGGGTGCTCATGCCCCCCCCTCTGGGGAGGAGCTCGGCCCCTTTCTTTGCCCAAATTGCTCCTTCTCCGATTCACTATCGGGTTTCGGAGTCTTTGGATCCGAGCCATCTTTGATCCGGGGAGTCGGCGCCAACAGTGGTGGCTACTTCGACGCCAACCATACCCTCGAGTGTGTCAGATCCGAACTCTCGGGGCCGAGAGCCGAGCTTCAGATCTGAAGGGTCAGTGTGTCTTTGGCTCCATTTCAGTTGGAGTACACTGCCCTTTCAGATCCGATCGCGTCAGCTCCGACTCCTGTCCACACGCCGGAGCCAAGGGGGCTACTGTCAGAGCCAGGGGAAAGTGGCTTGCCCTCGGCTTTTGACATGGTGGAGAGGGTGCTGTCGAGGAGTCCCAGGTCCCTGGTCCAGGCTGTGGATCCACCCCTCACTCCTTCGCATTTGGGCCTGTCGCCCATCGTCTGGCCCCAGGGACAGCCTGCATCGACGTTCCAGTTGTTTCCCATAGGGGAACAGGACTCCATTGGTGAGGCCTCCTCAGACAGTCCTGCCGAGGAGGTCCCTCACAAACGAAAGTGCAAGAGGAGGCACTTGGACTCCCTCACGGAGGACACAGACATAGAGGAAGGGGAAGGTTCCCCAAGGTCACCGCCGGAAGACATCTCCTTTGGGGACATTATGAAAATGCTGCATATTAGAGGGGGGTGGTCAGCCTAAAAACCTTCCTCATATGAGTCTGTGTTTATAGAGGTGTTCTACGCAGGCCCGTCTACCTCTTGGGTGTCCCCCCTGGCTGATCCCCTGGCAGACTTGATTACTACCAGTGCTTGGAAGGAGACGGACACCGTGGAGCCAATTCCTAGAAGACTGGACAAGATTCTTAGTCCTCCCCCTGACAAACAGGGAATAAAGGGTCCCCAGTAGATGCCAAGGTGGTGGCAGCTGCCACTAAGAAGGAACTAGCGCAAGAAAGTTCCTCGGTCCATCCTCCTGATAAGGAGTCTCGGACAATGGACTGTATTGGAAAGCGTATGTTTGCTTTAGCCACCTTTTCTATAAGGGCACTGAATTATCTGGCACACGTCATTAGACTCCAGTGGGATCTGATAAAAGAATATGCTGGAGCTTCCCGAGAGTCCATGCGGTCGAGGATAAACGGAATTTCTCGGCTCGCATGGCCACTCTAAAGTCAATTTCTAACACTTCCATGCGGCTTCTTTCCCATGCCATGGAGGGAGCGGCTAGAGCCAGCGTGGCAGGGGTCACATTGTGACACCATGCCTGGCTTTGCCTTTGCGACTTTGCGGAACCCTTCAAGGTGTCCTTCATGAATGCTCCCTTTGATGGTTCTACACTATTTGGCAAAACCGTCCGTGACACGCTGCTCCGGAGTGAGAAAGATGGGAAGACGCTGTCTGCTGTCGGGATCCGCTTCTCAAATCCTCAAAGGTCCTTCTCAAGGAACCAGAGAGGGCAAAAGAAGATGTGGTTCCAGAAGTCCCAGCAGTCGCATCCCGCTCTGGACCCTTCATCCTTCAGAGGCAGAGGAGGACAAGGTGGACACCGGCCCAGAGGCCAAGGGGGGACGAAGAATTTCAGGTCCAGAGAACCCTTCTCAGACCGACCCATGCAGCAGCCCTAAGGGCTTGTCCGGCTGTCCCTCTCTGGAGGCAGTCGGGGGGTAGTTTTTGGAGCACCTATGAAGATGGGAGTCCATTACGACAGATCGTTGGGTGCTCCGAATAATATCCAGAGGTTACACTATCCCCTTTCTGAATCTTCCCCCACGAACAAAGCGCCTTCCCAATGTCCCACTTAATCAGAGGGAGGCTGTGGCTTCAGAAATAAAGAAGTTGCTGGAAAAAAGGGCCATCCAGCATGCCCTCCCAGAGCAATCTGGGTTAGGCAATTACTCCAGGTTCTTTTCGGTGCCAAAAAAGACAGGGGACTTAAGGCCAATTCTCGACCTGTCAACTCTAAACCTGTTCATTGCCAAAGAGAAATTCTGGATGGTCACTCTGCAATCTATTCTCCCTCTTCTACAGGACCATAGACCTCAAGAATGCGTACTACCACATTCTCATGGACAGACGCTCCAGAAGGTTTCTCTGCTTTCGGCTAGGAGACAGTCATTTTCAGTTCAGGGTTCTCCCATTCGGCCTCACCACAGCCCCCCGTGTGTTCATCAAGGTCATGGCAGTTGTAGCAACCCACCTGAGACTTCAGGGAATTCAAGTCTTTCCGTACCCAGACGACTGGCTCCTCACCGCCCCCACCAGGCATCTGCTCTGCTCCACCAGGGATTATTCCTTATCCTTGGCCCAGCATCTAGGCATTACCATAAATTTTCAGAAGTCATCTCTTCATCCTGTGCAAATTCTAGATTTCATAGGGGCCAGGATAAATACGCTCCAGTCCAAAGCCTTTCTGACAGCGGACAGGTTGCACAACTTGTCACTCAATGTAATAATGCTCCTACAGTCCCCATTCCCACCTGCAGAATTTGTCCTGAGAGCCCTAGCTTCCATGGCAGCAGCACAATTACACATGAGAGTCCTTCAATGGACTCTTCAGGTTCAATGGTCTCTCCTCCTTCACCCATTGGATTCTCAGATTCCCCTAAGCAGGGTTTGCAGGAACTCCCTTCTTTGGTGGCTCCATTCCCGAGAGCTGCAGGAAGGGAGACCATTTGTGATGCCTCAACCCCAAGCCACGGTGACCACAGACGCTTCTCGCCTTGGGTGGGGGGTGGCATTCCATGGGCAGAACCGTCCAAGGCACGTGGACCCCGTTAGGGACCATTCTGCATATCAATGTCCTGGAGATGAGGGTGGTGCTTCTAGCAACATGGCAGTAGTCTGGTACATCAACAAACAGGGAGGAACCAGATCTTACCCTCTTTGTCAAGAGGCTATGAGAGTTTGGGAATGGGCGATTTCCACCAACCGCTTTCTGACAGCAACGCACATTCTGGGTCGGTCCAACATTCTAGCGGACAAGCTGAGTCACTCAATCTTCACACGTTATGAGTGGTCTCTAAACCCATCAGTAGCGAATCAGATCTTCCTCAGTTGGGGTCAACCTTGCTGCGATCTTTTCGCTTCTCCTTCAAACGCAAAATACAGCGAGTTTTTCGCTCTGATTCCCCCAACAGAGGAGAGCCCCAGAGACACTCTGGTTCATGCTTGGGCCCCAGTCTTCTTTATGCATATCCTCCTCTTCCGCTAAAAATTTATGCAGAAAGCTCATCGGTTGGGGTGTAAAATAATCCTCATAGCCCCATTCTGGCCTCGCCAGATCTGGTTCCCTTACCTGCAGTCTCACAGCATAGCTCCTCCTTGGCTCTTAGATCCCATTCCAGATCTGATCTCTCATCCTGCAGGATTACAACCTCCGAACCTGGACAACCTCAAGCTCATGGCTTGGTTGATCCAGTTCCACTGATAGCTAGGACTCCCGGTATCTCGTCTCCCATAAAATCTATTCTGGTGGCGGCACATAAACCTTCTACCAGGAAGATCTACAGAAGTAAATGGAAGTGTTTTTCCATCTGGGCCAAACATAGGGATTTAGACCCCTTTACTGCTCCCACTCCAACGGTTCTTGAATTCCTGTCCCATATTTTCTACCAAGGAGCCAGTGCTTCTACAGTCAAAGTCCAAATGGCAGCCATTTCCCATTTCCACATAGGGGATAACCTTGGTCCCTTAGCATCCACTAAGATATGCAAAACTTTTTTGAAAGGCACCTTTCTGTTGAGACCTCTGATCAAGAATGTGGTTCCCCCGTGGGACTTAACCTTAGTTCTTCAGGCACTGACGGGCCCACCCTTTGAACCTGCAGCTTCGGTAGAGTTAACATTTCTATCTTGGAAAATGGCCTTCCTGATTGCAATTACTTCAGCCAGAAGGGTATCTGAACTTCATGCCCTTTGTATGAAACCCCCCGTATCTGGTCTTCTATAAGGACAGAGTGTCTCTCAGGACTAACCCTTCATTCTTGCCTAAGGTGGCCTCCAAATCCAATATCAACCAAACCATTAACTTGCCTGTTTTCTTCCCCAACTTTCAGAACAAAGGGGAATACAGGTTGCACTTATTGGATGTGCACAGACAATTGTGTTTTTACTTACACAGGACAGAGGCTACTCAGAAATCAGATCAACTCTTTGTGTCTTTCGCTAAACCATCTTTGGGAAAGCCTATTACGAAAGTTACCTTAGCGAGATGGATATCACACTGCATCATTCACGCTTATTTATTGTCTTAAATGGTCAAGAGAAGAACATTATACAGTGAGATATGAAATGTGTTCTTTGAGAACTAGTTACTTTATCAGGGCTTTGAAATGAATAAGGCAAATAAGAGCTTTCAACAGCAATCTGTATGGTGCTCTGCATTTGCAGTAATCCAAGATGTATCACAGCTGTGATTACAAAAGCAGTTTTATGAAGACATATCCTTTCTCTAACTGAATATTTTTGTGAAAATGGAGACTGAAATCTGTACCTAAGAAATCACCTGACTATTCAGTATCCAAAAGGGTGGATATAAGAAAAATGCCTCAGAAGAATCTTTGCAGCTATCTTAAGTATTTAGTGAAACTAATGAAAATAGATAATGCTCATTTAAATTAGACAGTTAAGTAATTATGTCCAAGCAATGTAAATCCCCTAGATACTGGACTAAATATGGAATACTATTAATGACACCATCTGGTGAGAAAATTATATAATCAATGCTCTGCTTTATGTGCCTATCCTAAATATAATTCATTCTCTTCTAGCTGATGTTGTTAGTGGTGAATTGTCAGAAAATGAATTATCATCATCTAATTATGTTTTTTAATTTATTTCACTAGTTGTTCACCAACCACCAGTCAACAAATATTAACTTTCTTTGATGTTAAGAAAGCCTTTGATATTGTGACTTGAGAAAATGTTTGATTAGATTTTATTTACTTAATCACTTATTTATCACACGTTTTCATCTGTACTGTACATGCTTGTGAAAGAAAAATGATGCAAGAAAAACTCCAATAAAACAACACGGGACAACTATGAGGCAGAAAAGAACACTAGAGGAAGTTACTTTAAAATATACGTTAATATATAAGCAAAGACCATTAATGCCATGATAAACATGTTTTCTATAGTAGTAAAGAATACATGCCTGAGGCTTGCCGACATACCCTGGCATATTATGTGAACTGTAGTTAAATCCAACTCCTTCTGTTCAATTACATGCTATGTTACAACTAATAGCTACAAAAAAGCACTGCTGTTAAAGATATATGAAGTGGTTAAATGAATGTTACAGAAACCTTTCCAAATCCATTTCAAAATGCCGTGCTAAGGAAAAAAAAACTAGACAATAAATTTTATAACAACTAAGTTATGTTTACAGAAAAACAATATTGTTATTTACATGTTTTATTAACTTAGTTTCAGACCAAGAGTCAGTACCTAAACAGATGAAGACT
Source organism: Protopterus annectens (assembly GCF_019279795.1). Classification (NCBI taxonomy): domain Eukaryota; kingdom Metazoa; phylum Chordata; order Ceratodontiformes; family Protopteridae; genus Protopterus; species Protopterus annectens. The sequence goes on from NC_056725.1 coordinate 914,186,430, forward strand.
AAAGCAATCAGACACAGGACTATAGCATGAATCTAGTTAGAAGCTCAAATCATTAAACCCACTGTGCTGAACTGCAGGACTAGTTAGAGTTGTAGATAGTAGTGTGTGCTGTGTACCATGACAAAGAAGGATGACTACAAACTGCAAAAGAATAAAATGCATTATGTAAATATAGCGATGCACAGAGTAATGTGCTCATGCTGACAACCATGACACATACACAACACAGAATACAAATGTACCAATCACAAAAAACATAAGGTCCAGACACAAAGACTGTGATGAGCTATGCTCATTGCACAGATTTCTATATAGTGCATGCAAAATGCATATCAGTGACTAAGAGTGAGAGAGAGGTAGAGACAGAAAGAACACAGTACAAGCTAGATCCACAGTTCAGATACCATGGAGTATAAAAAGTCATAAGGGTGTCCACCCAGTATTGTAAAAGGAAATAACCAGGCATAGTTATAGCCACAGAGCCATTAATACAAGAGACAACCTGAAAAGAGCATTGTTAATGCACCAGGTGCAAACACAAATATGTAATGACATTATCCAGTATCATGACATACATGCCATCAAAATGCGCCAAAAAAAAAAGCACATGATGGAATGCAATGTGTAGGGAGTGGCTGCAGTAAATAACATGCCATCTGGATGTTTGAATGTAAAGCAGGAGAGGATACATGCACATAAATTGATATGCAGCTTAGTTACCAAGCGCAGGGACAGAGTGAACTAATGCATATGCTGTTAAGTTAAAAAACAGAACATCAGATGCTACCTGTGGTCAGCACAGACATGTACACGCACATTGTAAATGACATAATAGCCAACGTATGAAACTCTCATACAGCCCACAAAGTAACACAGACATGCATACCAAAGATTTTTTTCCTTCTTCTCCACTCCTCACCCACCCTGCTTAGCCTTTAGCTGATTCCTGGTTTCATTGTCCAGAAAGCTATGAATCTCCCAGCTGCACCTTTATAGACAGTCCCAGATATGACTCTGTGCTGAGCCCCTTGATGTATGGTAAGTTTGCATTCCAGCAATTAATACTTAGAGTCCAGGGAGCAAGATGTCTGATGGGAAATATGGACAAAGAACCTGAAGCCATCATTAGTGCAGTTGCCTCTTAGGATTCCTAACTATGGGAGCAGCGTATATAATGATCATAGCATGCTCAGTGCATGCATGCACCCACTTATGTGTTGAATGTTGCCACTGTTCCCTTAAATAGGTGACAGGCATGTTTATTGGTCATCAGAGGTGGCATAAACAAAGATGTGTCCTAAACTCTCATCTCAGGATATGAGAGTTGGACATCAGTCACTTCATTCTAGCCCTGCCAGCCATCATAGTCCATTCCTGAAGTTGGTTCACCAACAGCACAAATGGACACCATGCATGTATGCCAGAAGGCTGGCTCCATGTGCATACAAAAGATTTAAATCAGGTGCAAGTAGCATACCAAACACCAGTGCATGGTCTAACAAGTAAACTTTATAACATTTAAAATGAATATAACTGCATACAACAACATTGCTTACATTTGCAATGGCTGCAATGAACTCCTTATGTTCTTTATGCATAGGGCTAAGCTGACAGGTGACATCCCCCTACTGTTCCTCCAAACAGTTGTCCTACAACCCTAATCTGCCTGAATTAACCCCATCCATTTGAAAAGTCTTGGTGAAAAATCTTGGTGGAACACACCTCATCCTACACTCCTATAGATGGAGACACTGGATGACACATGGCAGCTGAAAGCAGAACCTTCGTATGACATGGGGACCCGAATCTTCAAGAGTAGGTAAAGGTAGCAGCTGCAGTGGACAATGTGGACCTAGCTGGGCTAAGTGGCTGTGTAAAGAACCAACATTGCCATCAGGTGAAGTGTTCTCCAACACAGGCTTTCAGGGGATTAAGGACAAGAGGCAAAGTATTGTGCAGTCCTTCACAGTAGCACATATCTCACATCAGAAAGAGACTATTCTGTCAGAGGAGGTCCAGAACACTCATGGCTATCATATGATGAGTAAAATGCATATTTTACACCTACTACAACTTCTTTAGAGTGGTTGGCAGATGGTCCACCTCACTTGCCGTGTGGCAGGAGGCCATTACATCATTTGTCTAGCATGTGGCCTGCCTGGTCTGGTCCTCAGTGCTCTGCATCTATTGCAGCTGTTCCCCACCAGTGTCACATCAAACCACAGATACATCACTATCCACTGGCCTCATCCATCACCTCCTGCTGCACCTCCTCACACTGCTGCTCACCATCACTCCTGGTGATGTGAAATACTAAACACCAGAAAGGGCTTTCATACCAAGTCCCAATGAACATTGATATGGCATCTACATACTGCATACATGTCACATAGCATAACATTCAGTAAAACAGGCAAACAGTCACAGATAGCCACTGTTAACCATCATACAATACTGTGAAGCAAACACAATGAAATGTAATAACAATCCACATATAAGTTGAGTGTCAGGAAAATTGTTGAATAATATCACCATGAAAAATGGCAGCAATAACATTTTGATAATCAGTTATACCACTTATGCAAACATTTTAACACAATCCATACAGCTGCCATGTAGCCAGTGTAGGCTGACCCATAGAGGTGACACATGGAATCACTACATGGAAAATAGCACATGACATTGAACCATGAAAAGGAACATGCATCTTTTGTTTTCACTGTGATATCAGGATATACATAGTGATGGCACATACTTATGCAGATCACATCTCATATAGTAAGTACATGATGGTAGGAATGAGTATTGCTGGTGATAAGTGTAGTGCAGTGATATAGTGTGCCACAATACACACCCGAATACAAAGGCCACAAATAGGGGTACACTGCCTAGCTGTGTGGCATATAGGGATGCCCTGACTGTGGCCCAAATAATCCAAGTTTAAATAGTGGATAAGGACCCAGATGAGCCAGGCAGTGAGGGTTGGAATGAATGGCTGATGCTGGCTTGCCCATGTTGGGCCAGGGAATGGTGGTCTAGGCCACCAGCCTACAGCAAGTAGAAGCATGAGCAGCAATGAGGGTACAGGCATAGCCAAGTTTGTGATACCAGTTCTGTGTGTGTGTGTGTGTGTGTGTGTGTGTGTGTGTGTGTGTGTGTGTGTGTGTGTGTGTGTGTGTGTGTGTTTGTGTCTATAGAAGTACGCATGATGGAATGAGCATATGATACCCTTTTGGTGACATGAGCTGTCATATCATCTACCCTTTTTCTGATGTGAGCACTCTTGTCAGCCACAAGGGGATGTGGCAGAGCATTCAAATAGAAAAGACTCTAGAGATTTCATTTTGAATAATATGGACTTCTTATTAGAGAGAGGTGCTATGTGGCTCCCTCAGCTAGAGACTATTAAGGTTCCTGGAATGTAGACAAACCCAGTTTATGAGGTAAAGCCAGATAGTCTAGTCACTGGGATGAAGATGCTTTCCCTCAGCAGCAAATGTGGCTAATTGCATATAAACAGGGGAATAATCTCCTGTGTGAGCCATAGATGATGGTGCTCACTAGTCCACTCTTTCTTGGCAAAGGTAGAGCCACTACATCAAGAACAAATGGCTTGAGACCTAAGTAAGAAGGCTTGATGGTTGGAAGGCACAGAGGGAAAAAGCTGACAAAAGAAAAAAAAAATAACTGTAGAAACCATGACTGTGTTTTTACACAGGCAAGCAGAGCATTGGACAAATAACATCAAAACACAAGTGCATATTTACAAACAGAGCATGGCTGACATACACATCCACCACATACAGAACTCAACTCACTGAACTATAGAAAAGATAAAATGTATGCAACACCATAAATATAATCTGTGATCTATAATATTTGCATGTGTTTATGCTGCTTAAAGTATGACAGTTACTGCAGAAGGTTTACCGTGCCATTGTGAAGGCTGGTAAATATATGTGCTTGATACAACAAATGATGTATCTCAGTAAAATATGGTGCACTTTATATACTCCTACATTGCCCAAGTAAGTAATATCCCACCTGACTGAGCAGATTAAGTACAACATCTAGATACAGTGCATTTTATTCATGCTCATCCATTGCTGACAAATAACCCCCCCCCCTTACAGCAGGCAATTTGCCTAAGCAAGATACAGGATAATCTGCAAACCCTAACTCTCCCCAAGATAGCCTACATAATTTCCAGACTACAACGGATGCTTTCAAGCAAGAAAAAGTGTACTTTATACAGTCTCATGAAGTACAGGCAGGTAACATCATGTCTGCAACAGCAGTTGCCTATGTGTTATGAAGAGTTATTGTGTGCTTTATGCACTCCTACATTGTCCACATATACAGCACTCCATCAGTAGAGTAGCCTATACTCTGTGGATAAAGTACATTTTGTGCACTCTTGCTGGACTGGCAGGATCTTACCATCAAGCATCTGGAGGACACCCCCTTAATATCAGGGTCTGTCTAGTCCAGCACCCCCTGGGCAGGAGTCTGAAAGAGGATCTCTGAGCAGTAATGACAGTTGAGGCAGCCATTTACCTCTATTGTCCCTTATAATCTCTGCACCCCTCTTTTAGTGTAATAACCACCTACAGTGCATCTCCATATTTCCTCCCATCACCATTTGCCCATCCTGTGTTTGCATTTCTTTTCTTGCCTTTGTGAACTCATCCATTTGAGTGATCACCCACCTCTGTTTGTCTTATCTATTTCTGTTTATTGTCAAGACCCTTACGTCTTCCCTACCTGTCATACATTCCCATGCTTTACTTTATCCTTCCCCCCTCATTCCTTATATATTTTTCAGAAGAATAGGGTCTGCACCCCCCACAAAAAAAAAAAAATTACATTTGTCTCCTACCTCCTCCAGCAAAACCCTCTTTTGTTATCCTAGTGTGCTTTTCTTATCTACACTGTCCTCCTTTTTAAAACTACTCATGGTGATTTACATCTCTGTAGACTTTGCTAGCTGTACAGATTCGAATGCCAGCACCTCCAGCAAATGCTTACCGCATTAGCTCATTGACCAAGCGCCACTATTCACACATTTGTCTTACATACTTGTGCAGCATAGGACTATGAATGCACCTATTTAATTTTCTAACAAATAGCTTAGGAAGGGGCAGTAAAGAAATGGAGAGACACCAAGTGAGAGATAGCAAGTGAGAGAGTGCGTAAGCGAGCGCGAATGAGAGTGAGAGGGAGTATGGAATGAAATGTTATGCTAATCGCAGTGCTCAACTTATTTTACCTGTACTTTGATTCAGACTGGATCATTTTGACATTTATTTCTACAAGGCTTACTATGTGATTGCTTCCCCATTGTCTTTCCATGTATGCCAGATATTGCAAGCTGCAAATTGTCATTGACTAAAATGTAGCAGACATGAGCTTGTCAACTGCTCATTTTAAGATTCTGTCTTTTTACTTTCCTCTCATTCTTCACAACATAAGATTCATAAAATTGTGACAATTTTCTCAGCTTGAAGGATTTTTAGAATTTATGAAAAAAAAATTATGGAAAATGTGTTTCTTTTTTCAGTCCCCAAAGAAGAGGATCTGTTCATCTTTCTACTACAGAGGGGTATATTATCTTACAGAACATTAACTGGTAGTTTTTGGCTAGCATTTTAAACTCATTGTGACAATAATGATACCGCTTCACTACAGGCAAATAAAATGCTGCCACTTTCATAAAAGTGATCGATCCACTCTCTAGAATGAAATAGCTGACTACACACCTTCAAGTTCGCTTCAAAAGTAATTTTCTGCAGTCGACCTTTTCCATTCTGCACAGGATTTCCATTGTTGTTTTATCTTTCAAATACTAATGCAAGTCTGATTTCTGTGGGTAAAAGCGCAAAGACATTTATGTTATTTTTCAAGACTTCAGTATTGACAGTGGAGCCTGTATTAATCATTGCATATATACAACTTTCCATGAGATATTTTACCCTTTTGTTTGCCTTATGTGAGGCTTCAGGAGCAGTTTTGCAGTCTTGCCAGTTTTTCTAATGAAATAAAATTAATACCCTTTTTGGAAAGTTGAATCATATTCTAAGTTAATATGCTTTGAAAGAAAGTTTTTAATTTTCTAAACAGGAAAGATTCTAAGATTTTTATATCATGTAGCAAGAAAAATAATACAGAGAGGGCTGGACTCTGGGCTATCCTTAATGTCTGGTATGGTTAGATGATATATCTCTTCTGAATCAAAAAGCAAATCTGTGTCACTTGCCTCAAGGTGTACTTGCCTGCACTGCAGCCCACTGAGGTTCACTACCTTTTCTGGCAAGGATAAGAGTCAACATAGTTAATAGTTCATAGTTAATAAATGCTGCTCCATACCCCCAACATAGGCTACTGCTAATGGAGCAGAGTACAGACCTAAGGCATGATACAAACATTGACATTCATGTCTCCATGTAAGACTCATAAGTACTTTTAAAAAAAATAAAACTAAAAAAAAAAATAAAGCTTTCTCCTGCGACATGATGATGTGGAATGATCTGCCTGTTGAGATAAGAAAGCCAGCTGCCATAACTAGTCTCAATACATAAAATTAATCATTCTAACATAAATGCTCATGCAATGAAGGAATCCTGGCAATAGTCATCAACCATCCAACAGCTTAGTCACATAATATTCTGTTTATGCTATCTGTTTTGTAGTGGTACACTCATTTTTTATTCCTCAATACAAACTCATACAAAATTGATTAAACCTAATTTGCAATCACACAAAGCAGACATGATAGATGTAAGAAGGAAGATAATGCAGAAAAAATGTTCACACTAACATTACTATACACATTGACACTATATGAATAGGTAAATATAATTATACAATGACCCCCCCCATTAATATTCCAAAACGTGCACACTGATTGGTCAGCGTGCCCATTGTAAATCAGACTTATACTAATGGAAAAAGGTCCGGTCGCCCGGACTTTTTCCATTAGCATGTCTTTTTTTTTTGTTAGACAGCAATGGAGAACAGAAGAGCTCAGTTGCTGTAATCTCGCTATGTTAAACAGTTTAACATAGCGAGACAGCTTTAAAAAAAGCAACGGAGAAAGGAAGATCTCCGTTGCTTTTTTTAAAGCTATCTCACTATGTTAAACTCTTTTAACATAGCGAGACACCTTTTAAAAAGCAACGGAGATCTTCTTTTCTCTGTTGCTTCCACACACAGCTCTGATGTACTATGTAAGCATACACATGTGCAGTACATCAGAACTGCCGCAGAATACTGGACAGCTGCAGAAGGGCAACACGGAGGTATTATACAATGCCATTATTTAAGAAAAGTAAGTATTTTTTCTTAAATAATGTCATTGTATAATAGCAATAACCCACTTCTGGGTGTGGGTAATGCTGGATTTACCCACAGTTGTCACTGTTTGGCCACTCAGTCTTCGCCCAAGTGACCAAACCACACCAACCGTGGGTAAATTCAGTATTACCCATACCCAGGTGTGGGTTATTACTTAAATAGCAACCACTATTAAGCCTATAAACATGGGCAGCCATGGTGGTGCAGCAGTTAGCATTGCTGCCTTACAACAAGAGGTTTTTCTGTTCGATCCTCGGCTGGGGTACCTTCTGTGCAGTGTCTGCATGTCCTCTCTGTGGTTGTGTGGGTTTCCTCTGGGTTCTCTGGTTTCCTGCCACATCCCAAAGACATGCTGTAGGTGGATTGGACACTATAAATTGGCCCTAGCCATGTGTGCATACGTGTGCCTTCTGTGGAAGGTTGGGTGCTGGGCTGGCAAACTGATACCATAAAAACTCCACTGCCAATCATGAATGGACAGCTGATCCGCTGTGGTGACCCCTAACTGGGAAAAAGCCAAAAGAAGAAGATTAAGGCTATAAACACACACACACACACACACACACACACACACACACACACACACACACACACACACACACACACACACATATACACATACCAGCATGTGTACATGTGCAAATGTGTGCATTGACTTTGTGCCTATATGTGTTTATGTGTGTGTCACTACCGATTTGCTATCTCTTCCGGCTCCATGTAGGTGGTTCCATTTGCAATCAGTGTGTGCTGCCTTTATGGTTTTGTACATGGCTAAAGAAAGCCTTGTGGATATCCTTTCCCTGGGATATCTTTACCTCAGATTTGGTTTTAATAGACTTAATTTTTCATTTTAGTTGTTTGTTCATATTGCTGAGAGAATTCTTATCAAGCTGACTGTAGCAGTTCCTAATCCTAGTATGACTTTTTTGTTGTTGTACAACCTGTTTATGCTTGAATTCCACCAGAGTTGTTTGTTTTTTGAGTTAGGTCTGGTCTTATTTCTAATAGGTACAGCTATGTCTATAATGAAAAACTGAATAAGTCACAGAAAAATTACCAAGAACCAAAACTGAACCTGTGACTGGCTATGAATCCTGGAACTAATAATCACAAAAATAGATAAATACAGTATTTAATACAAATGGCTACAACAAGAAATATTTATACTTATAATTTAGCTGCTCATAACTCTATAACACTTACAATAGAAATATGCTCATTAAGCCCTGGTGATGCCCTGGCATTCAATTTAACTTGCCAGTATAGCTCACAATATTCAATGAGCATCTCCCAGGGTCCCCCATGAGCTTTACTTTCATCCTGTTGTAGTACAGAATATTTAAAAATACATTGACTGCAAGAAGATGTATGTCTATTTTATTAGTTATTAATTACGTTATTAGTGGGATGGATGGGAATGCATAAGGCATGTGATATTCATTAAACTATTTAAGAGGCGGTTTATGTGTTGATGGTGCTCTGATGAAGTCCTATATTGAGGACGAAAGCACATAACTCTATTAACAAAAGTTTTATAGTATTATTAAAAATGTTTTGGGCTTTATTTATTTTCATTTTCTTGGATTCATAGCCTATCCCTGCTGTCTCTATACATTCATTGAAATGATTGTGCAGGGTTCTGTGAATATTTCCACATACTTCAACAAAATGACTGGCACCAACGTAGAGCAGCAAAGTATTTAATAAGAACAGTAAATAAAGTAGCAAAGCTTTCAGGACCTGAAAGCTTTGCTACTTTATTTACTGTTCTTATTAAATACTTTGCTGCTCAACATTGGTGCCAGTCATTTTGTTGAAGTTTGCTTATTTTTTTTACTACTGCACCTTCATTTTGGGAAGGTTTTTGTTGTGGCTTGTTTTGAACATTTCCACATAGGCAACATTTCCAGATTTTTGCAGAATGTACAGATTTTTGCCACAGATTTGTAGTCTGTTCCTAATAAAATTTATGTTTGTTTTGCAAATCACTGATGACTGAAGTCACTAAATAATGATATACATTTGCATTTCAGATTTTGTATCTTTCAGAAAATGCATGCTACTGCACAAGGTCTTATTCTAACAAGATGCTCAGTTAGTAAAAGCAATAATTAAAATCTCTCCCTGATTCTTGACCTTTGTTCCCCATTTTTTGTCTTTGTCCAGATTTCTTGAGCCGAGAGGTTGACAGTTATATTAAGCTTCTTAGTGTTTTTTTTTTTTTTTTGGGGGGTGTGGCTTGAAATTTTGACACGTTATTGCTTTGTAGTAGGAAGTTTGCTTTAGAAGAGTTTCTATATGTTATGGGGTTAGCCAGGGTTACAGAACTAGTTTTTATTATGAAGGAGACAACTTTGTGGTCAGTCCTTACCAGAGAGCACACTACACTTGGGGAAGGGGGTACAATGCTTGCAACTGTAGTTGGTGTATGGACTCTCTGTTCCAAGGCACGTGTGCTTACAAAGTCCAGGAATCTCTAGGCCTGTACATCTGGGATCTTGTAAGTATCATAGTTTATAGTGGGGTAGTTGAATTCACCCATGAATGTGGCGCTGGGTTGAATGGTGAGGGCTTCCAGTAAGTCCATATATGAATTATGGGTTTCTTGGGTCATAGAAGGTGACCTTTCTTAGCTCATTATTATATCTGCATTATTCAGCCCAAAGGCAATGTCTATCAGTTTTCCCTTTCAATCTATGCAATAATTTGTATTTCCTTGGCTTATTTGTATTACTACCTTTTCATTTTCTTTTACTTCCCATTCTACTACTTATCTCCGGTATACACCTATCCTATCCCTGTTCTTGTGTACCCTGATGTTCATGACCTTCTTGAACATATCTGGAATAAATTATGTCCCATATCCTCTTGTCATCAGCCCACATTATTGCATCCAGGTTACCATGAATCTTCTCTATTAGTGTACTAAGTTCAGCAGATTTTGTTTTGAAACTTCTGATATTGTAAAGAGTCACATTGGAACACATTATCCCTCCTCTTTCACATTCAAACATTTAACTGTGTATCCTATTCTTGCCTTTGCATGTGGCCCTAAGCCCTTGCCTTCTCATAACCTTTTTTTACTGCTTTTCCTTTTGCTGTCTTCATCCTCCATGTAATTATATTGGTGATTTAACTTCTCAATTTGCTTTTCTAACCTCTTCATCTGCCTGAATACTTATTCCATGGTGGCCCAATTACTTCCTACAATCACCTCTATTGTAAATCTTGCTCATTTATTCTCTTCTCTTCTCCTGGTACTACTTCCCATTCTGTTCTGTTTGCTCAACTCATCTTTTTTTTCCTCAACCTGTGTCCCTTACTATTGTACTATTGCACTGACAGACAATTGTCCGTACAGAATGTGTCTTAATCTTTAGTCAAATTTCATACTTTGCACTCATTGACATGTTTAGATGGAGACCTTTAATATTTCTTACTACAGTTATTCAGTTCTTAAAACAACAGCTTTATTGCTAACATTAAAGTCAACATATTTACATTATTTATATTTCATTTCACATTACACTTATATCTATAATATTGATTATGACAGCATTATTCTTGTCCCAATAATGTTATTACTCTCACTACAGTATCATATTACTGACCTTTTTTTAGAGTGTAATTCTTAAACCATTGCAGTTATACCATTTATCACTCACACATAATTTCCAAATTCTTTCATCCAGTCTTTCATCATTCAGGGTGAAAGCTAGGTGCATCATTTCACCAAGATTTTTCAGCAACTCCACTCTTAATACCTTTAGATTCCAATATATTTCTTACACAGCTCATCCACTTTGCACCATTTCTCAAAGCCAGTTTACATAAATTTGTCTTCTTTTACTGTTATTTCTATCCCTACTTATATTTCTCTTTCCAACTTCTTTCAAAAAAACCCTCCATTGACAAACAGGCATCCAGGCCTATCATATTGCCCTGTGGCAATGTTTTACTGAAACCAGTAATTCCCCAGTCACTGCTTCCATTTATATATAATCTTTACCATCTATATACTTTTTACTAGTGGATCCTAAGAAGCATTTCTAGTCTTTTGTATTCTGTTTTTCTGATCAATTAAAAGCTTCAAGTAGAATGCAACACCACTACCATCACACTGATGTCTTTTCAGTGACAAACAGAGACAGATGAGGGGTTTGATTCCAACTACTGCTAATCATCACTGGCAAATTGTGGGCAGCAGCTATGATCTTTGGATTCCTTCCACTGCCCATTAATAAATCATTAGCTAAAATCTGTTGGCCACCAGGTTTATGGTCTCACAAGTCACACCACTGGTACTAAATAGATTAAAGTATAAACAAAATGCAGAAATATGTATCTCTCAATAAACAACTCGATAAATACTTCTTGGCCTCTAGAGCATGCAGAAAGTATTCACTGCTGCCCTGGATATGGGCCAACACACCCACACCCAATAATAGTCATCATAATAAATATCTCACTGACCAGAATCTGTGGTCTAGCTCCCCAAACCACACACACACACACACACACACACACACACACACACACACACACACACACACACACACACACACACACCCACACACACACACACACACACACACACACACACACACACACACACACACACACACACACACACACGCACACACAAAATATCACTGCTAGAATGCAAATATAAAAGCCATTTGTACCCTGGCGCTGCAAATTTTGCCTTCTCTGGGAATAAAACCTTCTAGTAGTTCAATTGTACTGAACTTCAGGTGCAATTAAAAAATTAACTAGCAACTAAAGGCACAAAGACTTAAATGCATATATAAAGCATGCACATTTTAAGGAAATTCACTGAATATTCAAATCTACATTTTGATAAATAGAGTGTCTTTGACATATTACAAGGTGCTATTTCCTTTAAGAGATAAGACAGAAAGCACCAGGGGATAATCACTGTTAACGTCTGTGGACCAGCAGTGGTATTGTTGCTGCTGTTTAGACCTTTGTGTTTGTATAGCTGTTCATATCAGCCAAGGCCCATGCATTCTATTGTAACATGTGTTGTCTCTTGTCCCAGGCATTATACCAGCATTTTATATCAAATATACAAATTACAAATATCAACAATCTCCATAATACAGATGACCATTCTGCATGCTAAACATCTCATGCTTTAGCAAATAATTTGCAAACAAATCAGAGTTGATAGAGCATATTACATCCATTGAAAGATGATCATATTGATTGACCTCAGCCTTGCATCCTTTAAATAAATGATATATGGGACAGGCAGTACTACAGAAATCAGGACCTGGCAGTGCAGTTTTCTCAAATCTGTAGTGGCACAGCAGGATAAGATAGTTAGAATGGTGACAGTATCCAAATGATCACATACATATAGTACGGTAATGTTTTCTGAAGAGATGGAAGTCATATGCATTATCATGCTGTGATGCACTAATGCCACCAAATGTGATGAGGACTGACACCTCTGCTTCTAAATGTGGTGGTATGCATATGCCACTGTTATTAGTGTTACACACAGATGGCAGACTGCCACTTACTGATGTTACGATGGGTGGCACCGATGGGATTTCAGTGTTACCACTGCCAAATAAGGGTGAAGTAATAAAAAGAAAGTGAACACAAGTCTATTTCAATATCTAGTATACAAAGTATAACCTGGCACCTGAACATGAAATGAAAATGCATTGTTGTCCCTTGGAATGGGCTTCAAATCACCACACCCAGGGTGGATTGCACAGAGGCCGCATACGGGACTGAGTCTTTGGCCAATCACTCCCACAGGTATGTGCCTCGCTGCTCTTTTTGTGAGCTGATTTCTTCCAGTGTCCATTTATCCATAAAATCTGCCTTTCACACAGAGTATTATTTTCAAATGCACACACACACACACACACACACACACACACACACACACACACACACACACACACACACACACACACACACAATTCACATAAAAGGCTGGCAGAATAATTCAGGTACCCAAAGCCTTCCTCCTGGTACAGCAGTACTCCCACCACCATGGAAAACTCAGAGACATTCAGCTACCTGCTGCTCTTAAATCAAGCCATATAAGAAATATATAATTTAATATTTCATTCACTGGTAGTAGGCCTTAAGCAGCCTAATGGGAGATGTGTGCCATGCAGCCTGATAACCAAGTGAGAGAATATAATTATCCTCTTCTCAGATAAAGAGCAGTGCATAACTGTACTTATAATAAGTAAATGACAAGCACAATAGCTTAAAAGTTACAAAATGAACTTTACTTAATTAGTAAGAAAAACATTGCAAATACAGATTAAAGTATACATAGACTGCTAAACTGAGAGAAATAGAATGCGGTAAAAATAAGCAGGCTGCATACAGAAAAAATAAGTTATAAGTAGATAAGTTCACTGGTTAGAATTGACTACTGAAATACTGACACAAGGCAAATTAATAACTAGTATCCACAGATACTTTCACACAAATAAGGCAGCATCAACATCTACCATCTTTAGTCAAGTACACATTTTTTCTCAGCATCCAGTGTCCATGACATCATCATCCAGTAACTAGAGAAGAAATTGCTAAATTCATCATAGCAACTGTAAGGCTTGCAAATACAAATTCATGCCTGTGATATGTATGTCATTAGTTACACCAGCAATTGCATTTCTAAAGAAAAGCAGTTCCTCATCTTTCATTTTTATTTGTTACATTAATAATAAGAAAAAGGAAGTCTGGGGATCAAACACACTTCAAGGACTTTCCTTGTTCCCTGACATTGAGAAAGGCAAAACACAAGCATTCCTCTTGCAATCAGAACAACACTCTGATTGCAAAAGAACAAGAGAGAGAAAAGTAATAAAAGAATGCATTACATTTTACTATTTTCATTCATTTTTTAGCCTATTACACATGGCTTCCCCTCAGATGCCTAATATTACAAATAACAATAGTAATCCCCATGTATTTACCAGGTAGGCCCAGTAGAAACACAGTGGGGGTAACTCAGGAAAGCTTACACGGAGCTAATTTCCATGTAAGCATAGTGCCACAGCTCGAACACAGAGTTCAGAGTGTGTGTGATCCAGTAAACAAGGCAGGGGGTGTACACAAGCCTCCCAGCACTTTTCCGGCATGGACGTGACGGAATAATGCAAATCACCTCATTTGCTGGTGAAAACCATGCAAATGAGGTGAATTTGTGATCCAGGAAGCAGACAGGCATCCGTGTTGTTGTCATGTCCACAGAAAAATTGTATGCAGTTGGTAACCGTGTACATTTCTGCAAAAATAAAAACAGGGGCATGACAGCTTAAAGTAAAGCATGTATTATGTTCATTAGGCATGCCAATGGCCAAAACTATGGCCACTGGCATGCCAAAGTGTTGCAAAATTGAATGAATCAAAAGTTTGTTTTTTTTGGCAGATTTTGGCTGTTTAAGCAGAGCAATTAAATGTGAAACAATAATTTTGCCATTATAACGGGCAGCAAGTAGACTCATAACAATGACAGGTAACAGTGGTTGCTAAGGACATGGGCTCCGGTGTAGTAGTGTAACTAGGGTATAAGCCAGTAGGGGTATGTAAATTAGCTAAATCTATTGAATAGCAAAATGAGAGACCATGTTCGTGGGTGCCTAACTGTGAAGGAGTTATAATGTGGTGGTGTAAGCAGGTGAAGCAGCTGACATGAAAAGAGTGTGTGTCATGCTTGATGTAAGCACATTGGAGCTTCACGGCTTCTATTTGCACTTAGCTAAACACAGCTAAGCAAGAGGGTGTGTCTGAGGCTGCTTAGCTGTGCTTAGCTGGTTCAAGAAATGATGAGCGTGCTCATGTCCAGGGAGTGCCCTTTCTGCTCACCAATGTTTACACTTGCTGAAACAGTTTGTGCAGCACATCATGGGGCTTAAACACAGTGGAAATAGAAAAAAAAGGAAATAGCAGAATAAAGGAAATGAACTACAAATCACTAATATGGACTCATTCAAACCCCTCAGTAATATAGCTGACAGGTGGAATGTATCATAGTCAGCCAATTACAAAGGCAGCATTTGCAGCACACCAGTATAAACTATGCAAACACCTTTCAATCTGTTTTTCCCACAAACTTTGCACCATTGGTGTACACACTTGGGAATTTTAACTAACAAAATGATAGGGGCTGCTGCTGCTTTGCTACATCTATATGTGCTACAGACTGAGGGTGGTAATGAGGATAATGCTGACAACCTGCCCAGACCAAGGAGGAGAAGAGTGTTCAGACCCAGGGTAACCTTCCAGGGGGTATATGAGCTGAAGATACTAGAGTGCTACAGGGTAGATAGGGACATACTTCAGCAACTCAACAAGCTTTGCTGGCCTCACTTCAGACCCAGAGCCAACAGAGGAAGCCCATCACAGTTGAAACAAAGGTATGTGTATCCTTAAGAATGCTAACTACAGGTACTTTCCAAAAACCTACTGGGGACATCATGGGGGTGTCACAGGCATCTGCATCCAGGGTACTCCACCAGTTCCTGGATGCCATGCTACCACATGCCGATGAGCACATTTATTTCCCCAGAATCCCTGAGGAAAGGACCAGCAATATGCATTTCTTCCACTGTGTAGCAGACTACCTAGAGGTACTAGGTGCCATAGACTGCACTCATATCCACATCAAAGCACCATGCAGTGAAGATGGTAGAGTGTTTGTCAACCACAAGGGCTATCACTCCATCAACTGCCAGGTCATGTGCAATGCCCAGGGCATTATCATGAATGTGTGTGCTGGCAGCCCTGGCAGCTATCACAACTCACACTTCTGGAATGCCTCACAGCTGTATCAGGCATTTGCGTGGGGGGACATCCCATATGGCCATTTCATTGGGGATGCTGGCTATGCACTGGAACTGTGGGTGATGACATCCATCAGAAATGCACACACACACACACACACACACACACACACACACACACACACACACACACACACACACACTGAAGAATGCTATAATGAGGCACAGGCACAAACTAGGAACATTATAGACCATGTGTTTGCGATGCTCAAGTCACAGTTCCACTGCTTTGACATATCTGGTGGAGTCTTGCAGTACTCTCCAGCCACATGTGTACACATGTTCATAGTATGTGCCATGCTCCACAATATGATCCTGTGGAAACAGCTGTGGCAGAAACATCACAGGGAAGGGGAACACAGCTCCTCAACATTGCCAAGGTCTCCACAGGCACAGGGGGACTCAGAGGAGGAACCCTCTGAGCATGCTCCTGTTGGCAGATGTAGGCGTGGCCAGTATGCCCTGGCATTGGAAAATAGGCAACACATAGCACATACATTGACACCCTAGGGACCCAGAGACTGACATCTCTCTCTCTCTGACTTGCACATACAGTAAAATGGATGCCACACACATCACACTACCTGTACCTTACCATGTATAGGCTGTGTACTGCATGCATCCGACAGAGTCACCGCCTCAAGCAATGTCCTCACAACTGCCTCAGGCACAAGGTAAGTCACTCTTCTTAACAACAGATGAATGGAGTAGTACATTTTGGTATCATATCTAAGGTATCGCTGCATGTATGCAAGGGAATGGGGTGGCCTACCGGGATAGCAGCAGACAACTGACAGCTATGTAGGACAACAGGAAATGTCCGCCCAATACTGGTTTTCCCAAGAGTATGCAGTAGTCCCATAGGTGACAAAACTCACTGCTGTGTATGTGTGGGACTAATAAACTGGAGGATCATAGGTCACATGCATGGATGTCAATGTTGCGGACCAATACTCACCCCTCAGCCTCTCTCAGCAAGTCAGCCATAGAAAACTATAACGAAATGTCTGTCAAAGGCCCACAAACAAGGGCAATGATGAAATATTCCTCTTACAGACTTACACAATGATATCACAGCAGGTCTTGCAGTTGCATGAAGTCTGAAACTCAAATGTCTGCCATTACATTCTAACATTTGGTCTTTAGTGATATGCCAGTATTCTCCAAGACAGGCACAACACTATGTTAAATGGAACCAAAAAGTAAACCAACAACTGCAAAGTCTGTGCAAATATGTACAGCTGACAGGTATGCCCCCCAACACACCCATGTCCCCATAGAAATGCAGTTACACGTATGTTTGTAGGATAATAGCAGCAGAGCACACATTCCCAGGGCTGCCCCAATCAACTTGATAATGTGTCGCATGTCCACAATATGCAGGGGTCAATGAGCTATGTATATGCGTGGTTAATACTGTCAGGTGGTGGGCAGCACTTACTCTTGGCTGTTGTGGCTTAGTGGCCTAGGCACAGTATTGTAGTTGGCAGGGTCCACGTTCCAAGACCTTCTGTGCCAACTATTTTCTGTGCAGCTACACTTATGGTAGGAGTTGTACACACTGTCCAAAAGTCAATGTCTGTCACTGCAGGAAAGCTGGACAAGTCAGAGACAGGGGGGCACACATATGGACAGTACACAGCTTGGAGTAACTTACACAGTGCCTAGAAGGACAGCAGGTACCTAAAAGTCAGTGTACAGCCAGGTGTTAAATGGCTGCCACCTTACTGTGTCAGCACTAGCAATAAGTCACTGGCCACCATCCATATCCCTGGAAAGACAGGCTGTCACAGAAGGACCACAACTATGCCTCGTATGTCTCTTCTGCTTGTCCTAACATTGCATTTGTCTGCCAAACTATGCGCCAGACAAGAAAGGTTCCTGTGAAAACATCAATGGCAGACAGTGGAGAAGCAGACGTCATACCCATACGAAAAAGCAAGCTTCTAACAAACCGGTCTCTCAGCTGTCTATTTTTGGCAGGGCATTATTAACACTCTGTCCCCATGCATGGGCCTGTGTCTGACTGTCATATACAGGCCTGTCCAGATGTCAGTCTGTGACAGGTTGACATCTAGGACCAACATGCAGCCTCATAATAACATAGCAACACAAACCATCTGAGGTATTATCATTATGGATCATTATGGATTATCATAGACCTCATTAACAGGGACATTGGCAAACTCCAAATACTTGACCCCACACAGTTTACCTTTCTCAAGGGGAGGTATGTCATTGAACTCTGGATGACTTCCCTGAGACAGCTAACAAAGGCATGGGTGATGGAAGAATGGTGTACTCTAGTCACCTTTACTCAGCCAAAGCCTTACTCACTATTCCCCACTTGGCCATAGTACATGAACTCTGTCAACTAGGCAGCAGTCCATATGTTACCAGGTGGCTATCAAACTGGTTCATTGATAGAACCCACATAATTATAATAGCGGTAGCCAAGTCAAGCAGTACACCCGTAATGAATAGCATACCCCAGGGATTGGTCTGGGGGCCTCTGGTATACAGGATATATTTCCCTGAGGTGCAGGCCAAAAACACTGGCCTATGGCTGATCAAGCTGGCAGATGACTGCAAGCTTGGAACAGTCATCAATACCCAAAGTGATGTGGACATCCTACAACAGGATCTCGCCAAAACAAATGACTGCTACCAGAAACATGGCCTCAAGCTGAATGCCTGCATATGCATCATCATCCCCTTTGAGGAGACTGATGTCCCCACATATTATCACATTAACAACAATGTCCTACATACACAATCAGTAGTGAGGCATTTGACCACCCAGGTTGATAGCAACCTGAAGTCTGAGCACCATGTTGCTCCCATTGTACAGAAAGCTTCATAGATGGGCCAACACAAAATAAAGGTTATCTCATCTAGGGACAAAGAAGTCATAAGATCCATGTATTCTAACCTTATAAGGCCAATTATTTTATACAACGTCCCCTTCGGCATGTACCTCACACAGCACATGCAGCAGCTGGAGAGACCACAGAGGTTCTTCACTGGGAGAATCCAGTACCCCAAACACCTACACTTCACAGATAGGCTAACAGCACTTATCCTCTACTCAGTTCCATAAAGACTCCATAGAGGTGACCTCTGTCTGACATACAAAGCAATCCAGATCCTGCATTGATGAGACTGTTGCACATCTGGAAGTCAAGGCTCTGTAGGCGCAGCATGAACCTGGTCTGTAATATCAATAGGGCTTGTTGGTGTGACAGATACATGTCACACAGACACCCACATCTGTAGAATACACTCCCTGTCTACATCAAGCCAAGTGCCTCAATACCCCTTGTGAACCGCTGCCTGTATAAGTGCATGGGAAACAGAAAACACAGTCCTGATCATACATCTTGTATTTCTCACGTAAATCACTGTCATGATCTGTGGATTTCTGTCAATAAGTAATGGCACAATACATTTGAGTGTCAGACATCATGTATGTCAGGAAAATGTCTGTTAAAACAAACCATGCTTCACTAGCAACTTTCCACATTAATAAGAGCAATCTTTACAGCGTCTCCCAATGTTTGAGACATTGTCCCCCTATTTTGGAAGGGTATCTCCAGATTCCTTGCACTAACAGGTTGACAGGTATGGCTATAGCACACAAAACCCAAGACCGGAGTACAACTATCTATAGAATGGAGTCCCACTCTTACTATAGAAGGTTATATTGGGCATGCTCCTACACTTAGAGAATTACATCCCATGTCTAAACCCACATCGGACTATATAACAGTATTGTGCATAGATGTCTTTGTATACAGACAGCCATGTACACCTTAACTGATTTTACCCACACACATCAGACAGGATTACCCTCAGCTAGCTGTAGGTGGCCCATATGTGATATATCTGCATCTGTTGCATGTGATACACAGACATATATATGGGCAACATATAGCAATATTTCAAGCATACACACACATAGACATGTGGAAGAGAGAGACAGACAGCAATAGAGAGAGAGAGACACACAAGGAGACACAAATGGAGAGTGAGTCATAGACAGGCATACCGTGAAAGGCATAGAGTGATGTCCTGTGGTGGACAGTTGCATACCAGTTGTAACCAGTCACATGTGCCAGCATGAAGGTGAGCTCTATTGTGTAATAATACTGCGGTAGGAGTTGTTATATCACATCACCTGCCTTTGTGTGTGTGTGTATGTTTGTAGGTTAAAGTATTTTGAGACATTTCCCATGCAATACACTTCCCACTGCCCTACTTTACAAGATCTGCTGATGTCATTCACCTTAGAAGTACCTTTAGACACTTGTTAGCCCTGTAAGCACTGTGGCACATGTGATAACTGCATAGCTCTGTAATACAAATAGCTAGCTAGGTAGGGGTACTAATCTCAGCCCTGATAAGCATGTGTGTGTGTGTATTTGTAGGTTAAACATTTTTAGGCTATTTCCACTCAGTACACTTCCCATTGCTCAACTTTAGCAGGCTTGCTGATGTTATTCACCCTAGAAGTACCTTTGGACAGCCTTCAGCCTTATAAGCTCTGTGGTGCGTGCAAGAACTACATAATAGTATAAAACAAATAACTAGATAGGCAGTGGTTCTAATCTCAGGTCTGGTAAATGTGTGTATTAGTGTTGGTAAGTGTGTATGTTTGTAGGTTAAAGTATTTTGAGGCCTTGGCCACCCAGTACACTTCCCAGTGCCATACTTTACAAGAACCGCTGATGTTATTCACCTTAGAAGTACCTTGAAACACTTTTCAACCCTGTAAGCTCTGTGGCATGTGTGATAACTGGATAACACTGTAGTACAAATAACTAGATAGGTAGGGGTTCTAATCTCAATGCTGGCAACTGTGATACTGTGTGTGTTTTGGTGAGAACCATATCCTCTGTGTGCATGTTTTGGTGAGAACCATATCCTCTGGGGGTGTGGGTTATACCATTTTGTGGTGTGTTCCATCCAGTACACTTCCATTGCCCTACTTTACAAGGCCCACTGATGTCATTTACCTTAGAAGTACCTTTGGACAGCCATCAGCCCTATAGGTTTTGTGGCACATGTGATAACTACATAATGGTATAGTATAAATAACTGGATAGGCAGGGGTTCTAATCTCAGTTCTGGCAAATGTGTGTGTATAAGTGTTTGTAAGTGTGTACATTTGCAGGTCAAATTATTTTGAGGCCTTTGCCACCCAGTACACTTCCCATTGCCATACTTTACAAGGGCTGCTGATGTTGTTCACCTTAGAAGTACCTTTGGACAGCACTTAGCCCTATAAGCTCTGTGGCACGTGCAATCCCTGCATAACACTGGAATGCAAATAACTAGGTAGGTAGGAGTTCTAATCTCAGTCCTGCCAAATGTAAGTGTGTGTGTGTGTGTGTGTGTGTGTGTGTGTGTGTGTGTGTGTGTGTGTGTGTGTGTGTGTGTGTGTGTGTGAACCATACCCCTGGAGGTGTGGGTTATACCATTTGGAGGTGTGTTTCACCCAATACAATTACCATTGCCATACTTTTACAAAGCCTGCTGATGTCATTCACCTTAGAAGTACCTGTATACACTCTTCAGTTATATAAGCTCTGTGATGCATGCAATGACTGTGTAATACTATAGCACAAATAATTAGATAGGTAGGGATTCTAATCTCAATACTGGCAACTATAGTATTGTGTGTGTTTGTGTGTGAAGCATATCCCCTTTGGCTGTTGTGTGTGTTGGTTATACAATTGTAAGGCCAGTTGACTCCCTCCCCATGGCATTACCTTAAAGAGGCAGTTAATGGCATCTGCCGTACATGCACCATGTTAAACTATACAGGCCATACCAGTCATCTGTACAGATGTATATGGAATATCCAGATGTTTGCAACCTATATATGGTTTGTGTCCCCTAACAATGGGCATTTATGAGTAATCCTTGCCATATATATCACAGTTACTGTAGTGACAGACATGTCAGCATTAGACTCCGTACCTGTCTGAAACACCATGCTGATACAAAGTCTGTTACTCTTATCACTTGTCCAGGTATGTAAGAGCAATATATGAGACCAGTTGCTATTTTGGGTGTTTTATCCCACCATCCATGAAGGCATTACCAAGATTACTTGTAAGAGGTAGTAAGTTATGTCCCCAGCATACAATCTCTGTGGTGCATGTAATGTGTATGTAGTACTATAATACATACAAGCGGATACGTAGGGTTACTAATCAATTGGCAACTGCGTATGTGTTTCTGTATGCATATCCCCTGTTGCTGTCTTTACTGTGTGTATTCGATGGCTATACCATTTTGTGTGCCTCTTCCACCCTGTTAACTATCCCATTGCCAACCTAGTTGCAGCCCCTACAGATGTCATCCACCTTACAAGCACAGTTACACAGTTTCTAACAAAAAGGCACTGTGGTGCCTGCAAAAGTCATATCACTGTGTATTGTACATAAATCAATAGGTGAGTCATCTAATGTGAGAAGTGTTAACTCTGTGTGCATGTGTGTTTCAATGCATGACCCCATGCAGCAGTGTGTGTGTGCATGCTTCAGGTGGGTCTACCATGTTAAGGGCCTCTGAACCCATTGGCAATTCTAACAGACCCTGCGATTGTCTGCCACTTGAATAGTAATGGCAGACACTGCAACACTACAGTACCTCTGTGGTGTTTCTGTTAGGTATCTAGCAAAATAGTTTGTAAAACTGGGCAGGTAGAGGTTCAGCTATCAGCAGGGGTAGGACATGAATATCAGTGTGTGTGTGTGTGTGTGTGTGTGTGTGTGTGTGTGTGTGTGTGTGTGTGTGTGTGTGTGTGTGTGTGTGTGTGTGTGTGTGTGCATGCGTGTGTGTATCAGTGTGTGTGTGTGTGTGTGTGTGTGTGTGTGTGTGTGTGTGTGTGTGTGTGTGTGTGTGTGTGTGTGTGTGTGTGTGTGTGTGTGTGTGTGTGTGTGTGTGTGTGTGTGTGTGTGTGCGTATGCATGTATGTCTGCATGTATGTATGTATGTATACATGTATGTATGTACCAGCATACCTCTCAACCACTCATATAAAGACATCTGGTTAAAACCATATGGGAAGCTGGGGCAAACAGCAAACACTGAGCATATCTTTCACATATTGCTATGACAGGCATGGGAAATAGATAGCAGAATAGGTCATGCATTTGAATGCACCTTCCAAAGGGTATGTGCTGTTACATGACAATATCCAACATTAATCTGCAATGTCAGTCAGTCCGTCGTGTTTTCCAAAACTTTGATCAGAAAACCAAACGTTTGTGACAGATGGATAGAAATTATGTGTCAGACATCAGGACATTCTGTAGACATATGCAGAGGTCAGAGGTATGGCCACCATCTGTACCCATGCCTCCCAAGCTCTTAGAGCAAGAAATGTTTACAAAGTCATAAATAATGGGATGACAAAGGCCACATAATCGGGACACTTTTCAAATATTGCTCCTACTTATAAAGGTGATAGAATAACAGGTTCTGCATTAGCATGGATAGTCTGAAAGGTATGATGTCTGCAACTCATAATGTCTGTCATTATTTTTTGACATCAACCCACAATGATTTGGCAGTGATTTGCCAGAAAAACACAGGTTTATGAGAAAATGGACCAAAAATATGAGGCAAGAATCTGGAAATTCTGTAGAAATCTGTACAGTTGAGCATTATGTATGTCTGGCCATTGTTAACAGACTTTCAAGATTGTGTAGCAGTGTAGTGTGTACATGTTTGCTGGGCAGACTAGGGAGAGGGGTAGATGTGAGTGTCATAGATCCTTTTTTATCTGACTGTGCATGCTGTTACAGTTGCTGGTGGTCTATCAACTTTATATGTTTGTAGTGTGTGTGTGTGTGTGTGTGTGTGTGTGTGTGTGTGTGTGTGTGTGTGTGTGTGTGTGTGTTGTGTGTGTGTTTGTGTGTGTGTGTGTGTGTATGTGACTGAGACATGTCCCTTAAAACCTCAGCATTCCAAGTACACTGATTTGGGGCAGTATATATAGGAGTATTGTGTGACTGGCAGTCAGGATATGTTTGTTAAAAGAGTTGTTATTTTGTAGAGGTCAGTTGACTTACTGGTATGTTACTTTGACTGTAGTGTGAATTGTTCTGGGTAGCCAATTTCTCACCTATTTATGTTTATCCCTACAGTTACAACCCTGTAGTGCATGATATATTTGCAAATGCATCATCACTTCCCCAGAGCTGATTTGGTGTAGTGTTGTGTACCTCTGACTGCAGTTCAGAAAGTGCTGGGTGAAATGCTTGGAAGCTCAGTGTTTATTCCCTAATGTTACATGACTGCACTCATACCTCTCAACTATCCAGATTTTCATAGAATGTCCAGATGTTTGGCTCATCTCTTTGGTCTGTTCCCAATAACTGTTGTGGATTTCTGACAAATCACTGGGATGATGTGAGAATTGATGTCACTAAATAATGAAAAACATTTGCATTTCAGACTTGGAATATTTCAGAAAAAATATGTTAAAACAAACCATGTTACTGTAGCAACTTTACAAGCTTATAAAGTCAATAATTAAAATATGTCCCTATGTCTGGGTATTTGTCCCCTATTTTGTCAGGCTTTGTCCAGATCTCTTGCACTAAAAGGTTGAGTATATATATATATATATATATATATATATATATATATATATATATATATATATATACCATTACTAATTCCACAGTTTTTTCCCTAATGTTGGATGACCATCCTGCATGATATATTTATTAAAGCATTGCTCATTCTCACAGCTCATGTGGAGTAGTGGTAGCTGCTGTGATGGGAGTGCACAGGGTCCTGGGTTTAAGACTTGTCAGGGATGTGTATTTTTCCCTTATGTTAAATGACTGCAATGCATGATATGTTTGCAAAACCATTACAAATTCCCACAGCTCATATGATGTAGTGGTGCATTGCTCTGACTTTAGTGCATAGGTTCCTGGATTTGGGACCTGTCAGAGCTGATTATCTGTTGCTGGGCAGAACAGATGCTGATTGAGACAGCATGATTAAAGCAGTTGTAAGCAGGTTTGCATGGTTTTGCGCAATGCTAAGCGATGCCAAAAGCCACTTAGTCCTGCCTGGCTTCACTTAGTGCTGCTTTTTCTCGATTAAACCTGAACTAATTACAAAAAAAGAAAAGAAAAAATGGTGATAGGAAAGTGGTGAAATGGGGGCAAACAGGGGATAAAACATTATTAAAAGCAGTTAGGGATGTGCAGGATGGATGTAGGAAAGGACCATAGCTCTACATTTCTTCTGCAGCAGCAGCTGTGAATGATGTTGAAAATTTGGAATTTACAGCCTCACACCCCACAGGGAGTGGGTGTTGGCAACATACATTTGTAGAGTAATTTGAGGGTAGATTGATTTATGTCACTGTACATGGGGGAGAAATGTAGAGCTATGTATGGAGCAATGATTTTTTTGCGGGACAAATGCCTTTTTTTAAGGTGAGAGTGGGATGCTTGGGAAGGGCTGTAGGTATGTTTTGGGAGGTAGGTAGGGTAGGATAGCTTGCATTCACAGACAGACTAGACACACAAGACAGCAGACAGGGGTGGTATATGACACATGGGGGGGTAAACACCTTTGAAGGGAGGGTGGTTGGGAATCAGAGGCCCATGATCCCCCAAATGGATACAGTGGGACCTTCTCGGCCCCAAAGATGGCTATACTGGGAGCTGAACAACAGGAGCATGCTGTACCTTGAGATGCATCAGTCTGCCATCAAGCTGGCTCAGCCATCCATTCAACTCTGAGTGAATGGCACTGCACAACATACCCTGGAACCCCTTGTGGTTGACCATTTCCTCTCTGTGCCTGTGTCTGGCAGGGAAAGGCACCATCCCTTGAGGTAGCTCCACCCAAGGGTGGTGCAGAACCAGCGGAGGGGGCAGTTCCGGGTTGGGTCCCAGACATGCTGGGGCCTAGTGTCATGGTCAGATGAGGCGGGATGGATCGATCCACTGGGATTGGCCTGGTGTTGAGGTTTTACAAAATGCATTGGTTAGTCATTTAGAAAATAATTTCAAAATTAGTTATAATAGCATAAATGGGTGTTCCAATTAACCCAGAACAGTGGAATGCACACAATTGCATAGCAAACAGAACACATGCATATATGAAATAACAGTCAGAATTTTAACAGCATGTCAGTCAAATGTGTGGCAACAGGCCACCAACAATGGTATATGAACAAGGTATGTTAATATGTAAACAATTAAACATATGAACAATAATAGAACCCAAGTCCCAACATTAGATTTTGAAAACATACCCGTAGTATATGGATAATAATTATTGATGTAGATAAGCAGTGGGGGTAGAAAAAAAGTCCATTAACAACTGTATAGGCTTCTATTTTTCACAACGGTACTGTTCAATACTCTACAGGTCTGCCCTCATTTTACATCTACCTGTGGCCCATAGCTTCTGTAGCACATACATAACTGTTAAACTGTCAAGCTGGAATGGTGTGGGGCATGTGTGAGTATTCTGGGAACATGACTGGAGGGGACTCGTACATGTCAGAGTTACATATATGACTAACAATGTGTAGCCTGCACTGATGTTGTGTGAGGGTGCTACTGGCATTCTTCAACTAGATTCATATCTGTGTCCAAGGTTATTGGCAACAGTGATCACTAGCCATGACAGTGTGACACTTGAGAGACATGTATCGGGAAGAGTGCATGGTGTATGCACCTATCCTGCTGTCTTTTGCAGGCATGTGGTTGGACACTGGAAAATTTGGACACAAAGCTTATTAGTATACCCATCATACAGCTACTACAATCATTTATTTACCTGTAAAATCTGTGGAGAAAATATCTGTTAATGCTACCTGACTATTTATATACATATTCAGGATTACTTGTCTGTAAATATTCACACATCTTAGTACCACTTCCTGGATTCAAACAATGGTGTGTGTGTGTGTGTGTGTGTGTGTGTGTGTGTGTGTGTGTGTGTGTGTGTGTGTGTGTGTGTGTGCAAAAAATGAACAACATATCTATTTCTCAACACACTCAGCTACTGGGGAACCGCCATCTTTTGCTTGACTGATTTCTGCCTAATACTCAGTTAGACAGTCTGACTTTGTAATCTACGTGGAGTATCACCAAAGAATGTAGTGACAGCTGAACATACATGCCTGACAGATAGTTATTGCACTGTGTATTAATCCTTTGAAAGCAGGTGCACACATTTAACCCTTAATAGATGTGAATATGTGTGATCTGTACAGAGTATAGCAGGGTGCTGGGTTTCATATACAACCAGTATACATTTGGACATCATATATTTGCAGTCTCTACCTATTACACTCTCATAGTTGCTTGCAACAGCATAGCCACATTCAGGACTACATTGATCTCAGATGCAAAGGTTAACACAAGGCAATGCTGGAGGGGACACACTGTAATCCATTACACATTACTAATCAAGGTTCAGATGTTAGTGCAGGACATATTTCATATTTCATTTATATCTTGTTTTACACATTCTATTTCTTCAGCAACAAACCAGATTAAACACAATAATTTGTGGTACAAATCTTTATTTGAGTAGCATGACACAGTGCTTTCTTACAGTTGATATTCTACATTTAGTACTACTACATATCCTGTAGATCAATATTGATCTGGCAAACTTTTTACTTATTCAGTACACACAGAGCACACTCTACCTACGGGCAGTAAACAATGTACTCCTTATCATTTACACTATATACTGTAAGATAAAACTGTACTCATCAGACTCTCATTACAACCTCGCCAATCTGTCAGCATGTGCCTCTAGGTTGCTAGCTCTTTCCTCTGCAGCTATAGGGGAAAAAACTTTAAGAATCCATGTCTATGACATAGGCTAGAATTTGGTACTGATATGGGTGAGATACTTACTCACTACTGGGGCATCCCCATCTCAAGCTTCTTGGATCCTTTGGGCCAAGAGCACCCCCTTCCTACACTTTAGGTCGGTATAATGATGCCATACCTGCTCACCAGTTCAGGGGATTCCAGTAGCACCAGTGAGATCATGTGCCAGATAGTCCCAGGCCTCTGTTTTGTACTGTGAGCCCTGGTTACTAGCCCTGCAGCAGTCTGTGGTCATGGTCTTTAACAAGGAGCCCAGCCATGACCCTGGACTCCAAGATGCCCCAGCGGTGCACTCAAAAGCGCGCTCCCTCTCCATCTCTATACATAGCTCCTGCAGTGATCAAACTACAACAGCTTCTCGCTGTATTCCCAGCTGTGCAGTTTAAATATAGCCATATTCCAGCCCTTTGACATCATTGGACCATTTTTGAAATTGCTGAACACAGCACAGCAGTGTGCAAACCCACTAAGCTGAGTTGAGCTGTGCTTAAAGGGGCAAATGCTGAGCAGCACTTGGTGTGCAAATCCGCTCAGCTGAGCTGAACACTGCTTAGAATGAGACTTCTAAGTAATGCTCATACCGGATAAGCACAGATAAGCACTGCTAAGCATTGCTCAGTTTTCATTTTAAAAATATTTCAGAATTGCAAATTAATTAATCATTACTGACATATGATTAAGTGTATATAATTTACTTTACAAGATATACCCCTATGTGCTTTTATTACATTACCTTAGGGTGTGACTATACTGTATGTGACACTTGTGTTTACATGGGTGATTTCACTTTATATCTACAGACACTTCAATTTTAAACCAGCTAGATCAAACAAATATCAATTACTAAATCATTAAAAAAATCATTTTAACAATGCTTTCCCATGTAAAAATGAAGGGCCTGTCTTAGTATTTGAACCATGAACTGCTGCATGCAAAGCCAGCCCTCTAACCACTATGCTATTGCACCATGGAGGACTTTAGCTATACATTTGTATTTAACTCCTATAAGATGTTTAAGCAATGCTGAGCAAAGTGCCTTAATGTGCAAACCTGCTCAGCTATGCCTAAACTTCACTTATAATGGAAAAAAAAATAATACAACCAATTTAATTACATATATTAGTACTAATGCTGATTCATATTTGGAAATGCACCACCTGTCATTCTATCAATGTTCTAAGTCTGTATGGGCAATACTTTTTACATTTGCACTACTTTGGGACCTTTGTCCCACGTTTATTTCATGGCTTTATCCAGATTTCTTGGTGGAAGAGGTTGAGGTGTGTGCATACCTCTCAAATGTCCAGATTTTCACAGACTGCCCAGATGTTTGGTTCATATTTTTGTTTCGTTCCTCAGTCAAATTCGTGGTTTTCTGCAAATCAATGGGATGATCTCAGGACTGAAGCCACTAAATAATGGCATACATTTGAGTTTCAGACTTCTCATCCTTCAGAAAATGTATGTTCAAACAAACCATGTTACTCTATCAACTTTCTAAGTTTATATGAGCAGTACTTAAAATATGTCCCTATTTTTGGACCTTTGTCCCTCCATTTTGTTGGCCTTTGTCCAGATTTTTGGCACTAAGAGGTTGACAGGTATGGGAGTGTGTCCGAGGATACAATTGTACTGTAAAGTGCCATACGGTACTTTGACAATGCAGGGGGGTGTGCTACCGTTCCTGTCACATACATCCTGCACTGCTTCCCATTCACAATCCTGCTTTCAGTGTCCGTGGATACTAAAAGCATTGTAAAGTGCCGTATTTCCCTTTTACAATCCAGGGGGTGTGTCACGGTACCTGTCACACACCCCTTGCATTGCTTTTATTGTAATCCATTGATTTCAGTGTCTGCCATACCTCTCAACCTCTCAGCGCAAGAAATTTGGAAAAAGCTGTCAATAATGGTGGGACAGAGGTCCAAAAATGTGGACACTTTTTAAATATTGCTCTTACAAACTTAGAAAACTGACAGAATAACACGTTTTGCTTTAGCATAAATTTCTTGAAGGGTATCAGTTCTGAAACTCAAATGTCTGTCATTATTTTTTTACTTCAACCCTCAATAATTTGCCACTGATTTGCCAGAAAAACCACAATTTTATGAGAAACAGACCCAAAATATGAGGCAAAAATCTGGACATTCTGCGAAAATCTGTTACAGTTGAGATGTATGGTGTCCACGGACACTGTTTTCATTTGTAAAGTGCTGTACGGCACTTTCACAATGCAGGGGGTGTGTGAAAGTACCTGTCACACACCCCCTGCATTTAATTCTACTCCTATTACATAATTCAGAGTCCGCCGACACAGTCTTCATTTGTAAAGTGCCATATGGCACTTTCACAATGCAGGGTGTGTGTGACAGTACCTGTCACACACCCCCTGCATTTATTTCTACTCCTATTACCTAATTCAGTGTCTGTGAACACTGTTTTCACTTGCAAAGTGCCATACAGCACTTTCACAATACAGGGGGTGTGTGACACTGTTTTACTGTTATCAGTTCTTTCAGTGTCCATGTACACTGAAAGCAGTTAAAAAGTGCCGTACAGCACTTTGACAGTGCAGGGAATGTGTTGGATCTGCAAGCACTACTACAACATGCCCCCTGCACTCATTCAATGTTCATGTCTTCATAAAAGACTGTGTAACAAATATTGGCATCCTGAGTATTTCTTCTGAAAATAAAAGGAAAGTACAAGGACCCCAAAAAAGGAATCCACAACAAGTAAAAAAGGCAAACAGGTCCACCACAGGAATAGAGTCACAATAAGGCTAAGACCACTGGAAATGTAGGAAGCAGTTTAATCTTTCACCAGAAACCTGGTATCATCAGAGTCAAAAACAATTCATACACACCCAGCATGTTCTTATATACAATAAAAAAGGCAATTAATCAATTATCATTCCTTAATTGATGTAACATCCTTAAAGGTGAACTGAGCAGGAATCAAATACATTTCTAAAAAGGCATATGTATAAATCCCTTCATTGATGTAAACAAGTAAAAAATAATAAATATATACACAAAAATGTAATGATGTAAAAAATATATATATATATATATATATATATATAAATGTATTTCATATCTTAATAACAAACCTAACCTAACTAGAAATATAAATCACAGTATATGAAATGTAATAAAATATGTTTACAGAATAAATTTTAAAAATAATAATAAACACAAAAGTATTATTCAAAATGTAAACAATAATGTATCAAATTCAGATGCTTGGTGTTTCCTTACATAAGACTAATCAGTGTAATTGTAATTGTAACAATGCAACATTGACTTCTTGTTACTGCAACCACCAGGAAAAATGTATATGAAACATAATGTTAGACAGTCATCCAAAAAGTTAATTCTAATCTAAATAAAATTAGATCTAAATTTTAACAAAGGTTTTAAAGAAATACTTTCGTTGATCCCTGGATGTTTAGTAGCATTTAGCCTGATCTGCCATTCCATTTCCATCAGATTTAATTTTGTCCACTACAAAGAATAAAAAGTCCTACTATGTAAATAAAGGGCATTGTGGTCATCCTTTCTTCTAATGGAACCATAATGCGCCACCATAAGGTTGGAACCAACTGCTATAAATCTACACCATTTACAACTACCACATTTGTTCATTGTTGATCTCACATGGTTATCACTTTTTCTCTCTCATGTCTGCAGATCTGTCTCAGTAGCATGTCTTCATTAATATGAAAGGCACGCTGCTGAGAAGGGGATGCGGATGCGAACACCATTCACTCCATTAAATCTGGGTGAGTATCTTTTTATGGGTGATCCAGGAACAACATATGGTTAAGTGACTTGCTTAAGGTCATGTAATAGAAAAATGAGAACTGAGGGAATCAAACCCTGCACCACAACAACTACAGCTCACAACCTTATCCTTTTGTGCCAGCTGCCATACATTATCAAGGATGCAAGTGAATAGATTTTTTTCAAAAATGTTGCTAGTAGTATAAGCAGCTAAAACAGAGCTCTGGGGTGAAAAACCTTAAAACATCAAAAGCCTAGAAAATGCTATAAACTTCTATCAGAAATTGATGGCTAAAAAGTATATGAAATTCAGAAGTTCAGCAAAGTTGAGTAAAAGAAAAAGCAACTGTGACAACTGGGAAGAGGAGAGAAAGTAGTATGGAGCAGAGCTGGGAAAGCAGATGGTAATAGCAGTTGAAGGAGAAAATTCCTCAGTGTTCCTAAAGAGAAAGATTAACCAAATATAGTTTGTGATGTTTAAAATAAGTGGGTCTCTTCTGGAATGCATTGAAACAAATAACAAAAGGTTGCATGAAATAGATGATTTAAACAGCCATTCTAAGAAAATAACTAATATACAAACCATTGAAAAGGAGATAAAAAAATGATAGAATAGAAATTAAGATATGAATAATTGGCACAGAAAATAACTGAATTTGAGGACAGATCATGCAAAGACAACTTGAGGTTTATAGCAGTACAATAACAAATTGAGGGGCCAGCTGAAAAAAAAAAACTTTAAGAGAAAAATGCTTTAGTACATGGACCGGACTTTTTATTGCTGAAATTATGATAGAAAGACTACATAGAGCTACTATGTTTAATTTGATTCTGAGAAAGCAGCCAAGATCTATGTTGATTAAGTTGTTGATGTACCAGTTAAATGAGGGAATTCTTTTGATTTTTTTTGAGGAATGGAACAATCTTAAAAGTTGAAAACATGAGAGTCTATGTGGATTAAGACTGTCAACTAAAGAGACAAACTAAGAGGAATATATTTCCTTCTTATATAAGGCTTTGCCATGATATCAAAGAATACTGGATGAGGGCAGATACTTAGAAAAAATATATGCATGTATTTGGACTCAATGAAATAGTGAAAATAAAATGAAATAACCTAGAATATATACATTTTTTTCAGGGAAATATTGGACTTGAGCAATGAGACAGATGTCATGTATAGAAAAGAATACTATAACATGGTGTGAGACAAGAAAATGTATCTGGTGATATTGTCAGACCATGCACCTGCATCAATTAAGTTTTGTAAGTAAAATAAAAGACTGTGTAACAAATATTGGCATCCTGAGTATTTCTTCTGAAAATGAAGTTGTTTAGTGACTAGGTGGACTAAACCTTTACTGAAATATTATTAGATCTGAATCATCATCATCAACCCCCTTTTCCAATTTTCTACATTAGGTCGGGGTGTTTGTTGTATCAAATCTCACCATTTCTCATACTTCAATGCCACTGTCCTACATTCTGACCAACTCAGATCATCTCTCACAGAATCCTTCCACCTTTTTGCTGGATGCCTTCATTTTCTCTTGCCTTCTTCCTGTCTGTCCCAAATCTTCTTCACCAGATTGTCTTCTTTTCTGTACATGTGCCCTAACCACTGTTATCTGTTCTCTTTAACATTCTCTGCAATTGGAGCTACTTTGTCTTCTGCTATATCCTACTTTCTTCATCTGTCCACAATGTGCATCCTTCCACCCATCTCAGGCACTTCATCTCCATCACCTCTAGCATTCTCATCTGCTGTGTCTTTACTGACCAGGTTTCTGTACCATACAGAAGTACTGGTAGCACCACTGTTTCATACCCCTTCATTTTCAGCTTCTTTGCCATTCTTCTGTCATACACTACCCCTGACAGTCTGTGCCATTTTGCTGCAATCCCTTTGATTCTAGCTTTCACACCCTCATTCAGACTTCTCTTCTCATCCATCATCCTTACAGTCACTTGACTCTGTTAACTCATTCCACTGTTTTCATTTCTATTTCAGTTCTCAGCTTCTTATGACTGCCTACATTTTCTGCCATTACAATTGTCTTATCTGTACTCAGTTATGCCCCATGTGCCTTCAGTTTTGTATTCCATTCCCCTATCCTATGCTGAAGTTCTTGCTGAAAGTCTGCCTGTAATGCCATATCATCTGCATGAGGAACTTTGTTTATCTGTCCCCTCTGACCTACTTCCAAATGTAGTCCATCATCACTATGAGTAGCAGTGGGCACAGAGCTAAACCCTGAGGCACACCCATTGCCACTGGTAACCTTTGTGTGAGGCTGAACACTGTACATACTTGTGTCATTCAGTCCTGCTACATAGCCTGCACTAATTCTATCAATGTTCTCGAACTTGAAAGCACCATAGGACTGCCCAATTCAGCTTTCTTGGGACCTAGCCATATGCTTTCTCCAAGTATAAGAATGCCCATTTGGATTCTTTCTTCATCTCTAGCTTCTTATCATCTGTCTCATTACAAACATCAGATCAGTTATGCTGCATCCTGATCTGAATCTAAGCTGCTAATCCCCATCTTACTTTCTATTACTCTGAATATTTCTTTATCAGTCACACTCTAACTTTCTTGCAGTGAGATAGGAGTCTGATACCTTTGTATTGAACACAGTTGCAGATGTCCTCTTTGATTTTGTACATGGCACTAGTATGCTTATTCTCCAGTCATCTGGGATACACCTTTCTCTTCATACTTTTATGACTACCATCAGGAACCATTTCTCCCCTATCTCTCCTAACATCTTGATGGTATCTATTATAATTTCATTGTTTCTGGGACTTTATTTTCCTTATTGCTGTTCTTGCTTTTTCTAGGGTAGGCTGTTCTTCTTTCTTCATAGGCTGTCTCATACTGTACAGCTTCTGTGGGATTTTCTTCATTCAAAAGATGCTGGAAGTACTCCTTCTGTCTGCCTTTGAATCTAAGTTGTAATGCGCTTGCAGAGGAATGGGGTAATTGTCAATTCAGGATTAGAAATGTCACAATAAATGCAAACAGGATATTGAATAACAGTCACAAAAGGTATCTAGAGGGCTTAAAAATAATGACTCTACAAAAGCAAAATAATTAAGTAGAATATAACAGCATAATGAGCAACTAAACTAAGCTAGAATGTCCATGCTAGAGTATTCAGAAAACATGAAAGAAGCAGTGTCTGTGGTGTGACAGTAGTACTCTCACCTTTGTTGCAAAAGGATATGGGTACTATTACCAGACAGTGTAGATTGTTTACTGACACTTTAGTGCAGCATAAAGTGGTGCTGCAAGCCTATGTGTGTTGTCCTTCTGATGAGACATTAAACAGAGGTTCCATCTGCTTGACTTGGTCGTAGCGCAAGTGGATTAAAGATCCCATACCACCTATTGAAAAGAGTAGGCATCCTTTATTAAAAACATTCTTATTTACAACAATCATAATAATTTATACTCCAACTTATTTACATTATATTTACATATTTCTATTATTTACATTATATGTGATATTTCTGAAACATTATTCACATCTTTCTTCTCTAGTTCCTTCATCTTATACATACAAAAAATATTACAGTTTTGACCCCACTTTATCTTCCACAAGCAAAACCTTATCTTTTTTAATATCATTGCCCAATCCCATTTTCATCAAACATGATTTATTTTACTCTCTGATTCCAACTTAACCATAATATATAAAATTTTATTATCAGTTTCCTCAACCTCTTTTTATTTTTATTTCTTTAAAAAGCAAACTCAATCAAATCCATATTTAAAAGTACTCACATTTTAAACCCTTCCACATACTTCATACCTAGAATCTTTTTCCATAACATTTTGACTCTTTTATATTCTAAAAACACATGTTCACTAGTTTCAAGATCACCACAATGCAAACAAATTCTGTCTTTTCAGCTTTTATAAGGATTGTTCATCTATACTGGTACTTTTTGTATAATCAACTTCCATAAAAAATCTTGACACTCAGTAAGACCCTTACACCTTGCCCTTCTTGCAATTATAGCATTCTATTTTCTATATTTAAATCATTACATGGGTATATCCTATAATATTTTTCCATAATTTTATTATACCATTCTTTTCTTTCATTTTCAATTTTTTCAAATTAATTTTTCACAAGATAACCTTATCTTGATAATTTTCCATTTCCTTATTACAACTCCTTCTTTTTTTTTTAACTGAACAATAATAACCATTCCATTTTATATTTCAAGCTTAACATTTTTGTTAATAAAGACACCTTATCGTCTCTTAAACATTTCATTATTCAACATAAGTTCAAAGAAACCGTATACACTATAGGGTTATTTAACCTCACACCTCCTTTATCTTTTTCACATGTAAGACACCTATCTTAACTGGGGTTAATCTCAATCCTCCCAAAAGGGAGAATATTGTATTATATAACTCTTTTTCTAACTTCAAAGGAACACTGAAAACACCTGCTAAATAAGTAATTCTAGTAACAAGACAGAATTAATAAAGTAAGCTTTTTTTATAAAATGAAAGCCTAAAAGACTTCCAAAATACACACGTTTCATTTCTTCTATTTTATCTTTCTGTTTAGTTTCTATAATTTCTTGTTTTCCAAAATGTATTCCAAGAATCTTAAATTCTGCCATATTAAATTTAATTCCACCAATCTTCCCCTCAAAACCTAAACCTTGATTTTTGTCTTTAACACAAAACCTATTATCTGAATAACCTCTTGCATTTGTTTTATCACTACATTCTTACTCACTACATTTTTGTGCAATATTAATATCATCTGCATAATTTAACAAAATAGGAATTTTTATCCCTTCCTTAGCTGTATAACTCACAACATCCATCTCTGCATTCATATACATAGATATACATTCATTATCAACAAAAATAATATACCACTCAATAGACAACATTGTCCTGTATATCTTTGTGCAACCATCCATTTATCATAATTGTCACTATATTGTACTTATATGCTGAAAAATGCACATTTTAATAATTTAAACTTGTATCAAATATATCCTGTAATACTGAATGATGACTTGAATCAAAAGTTTTACTTAAATCTCCTACCATTATTTTTATCTGAGCATTTCTAACTACTATATCATCTACTAATTCCCAAATTATTAATAATAAATCTTGAACCCTTTTACCTTTTATACCAAACACATGTTAATTTACAACAATACCTTCTTTTTCTTTTATCCTTTTTTGTAATATTTCAAAAAAATCATATAATCTGTGTTATTTTTGCACAACTGGTCTCCAATTTTATATTTCTGCCTTCTCTCCATACAAAACCCAATAACACATTTACATAGCCATTTATACATAAAATCCTTATTCAATCATTCATTTGCTACCTTTATAAACTATTTTGTTCTCTGCAGACAATTTTTTTATATCTTATATTCAGTTCCATCCAGTCTTGCAGCTGAATCTAAATTCATTAATTTTAACACCTGTTCTAGTTCTTCTATTTTAAATTTTTGCTCTAAATCTTGTTTTCCTTGTCTGAAAATGTACATACCTTCCATTCCTTCCATATCTTTGTTTTCTGGTCTTTAAATAGTGTCCTAATATGTTCTTTTACAATATTCATAATCTCCTTCTGTGTAGTATACATTTTAACTGATGAATCTTACATTTGTCTCATTATACTATCATCTTCTTTAATTATTTTACTGAAATATGGTGTAAATTCTTCTTTTTTTTCCTTTAAAAATATTTTCATTTCAACAATTTTCTATTTTTTTATTCAACTCATATAATTTCTATTCCTTAATAAAGAAATGATCATTATTCTTCTCTAGCCAAGCGATTATATCATTACTGAAATATTTATACTTTATTTTCTTCATAAGCATATTCTCTTTCTCCCATAACACCTTTTATATTTCAGCTTGAAATTTAACCACCGTTCCAATGAATCTTTATATATTTTTTTCATTTCTACATGATATCATTTTCTTTTGGCTGTTACCGTTAGGGGTCGCCACAGCGGATCACCTGTTTCCATTTCTTCCTGTCCTCTGCATCTTGCTCTGTCACACCGACCACCTGCATGTCCTCTCTCACCATATCCATAAACCTTATCTTAGGCCTTCCTCTTTTCCTGTTACCTGGTAGCTTCATCCTTAGCATCTTTTTCCCAATATACTCAACATCCCTCCTCAGCACATGTCCAAACCAATGTAATCTTGCTTCTCTGGCTTTGTCTCCAAACCTTCCAACCTGGGATGACCCTGTAATATACTTATTCCTAATCCTGTCCACCCTCGTCACACCCAGTACAAACCTTAATATCTTTAACTCTGCTACATCCAGCTCAAACTCCTGCCTTTTTGTTAACGACACTGTCTCCAACCCATATAACATAGCTGGTCTCACTACCTCTTGCAGACCTTCCCTTTCACTCTTACAGGTACTCGTCTGTCACAAATCACTCCTAACACTCTTCTCTACCCACTCCATCCTGCCTGTACTCTCTTCTTCACCTCTCTTCCACACTCACCGTTACTCTGAACTATTGACCCCAAGTATTTAAACACATCCACCTTCGCCATCTCTACTCCTTGCATCCTCACCATTCCTCTATCCTCCCTCTCATTCACACACATATATTCTGTCTTAGTCCTGCTGACCTTCATTCCTCTTTTCTCTAGAGCATATCTCCACCTCTCCAGGGTCTCCTCCACCTGTTCCCTACTCTCACTACAGATCACAATGTCATCTGCAAACATCATAGTCCACAGGGACTCCTGTCTGATCTCGTCTGTCAACCTGTCCATCATCATTGCAAATAAGAAAGGGCTCAGAGCTGATCCTTGATGTAAGCCCACCTCCACCTTAAACACATCCGTCACTCCCACCACAGACCTCACCGCTGTCACACTACCCTTGTACATATCCTGTACCACTCTTACATACTTCTCTGACACTCCTGACTTCCTCATACAATACCGCAACTCCTCTCCAGGCACCTTGCCATAATTTTATAAAATCCTTTTCCCCTTTAATGTCCCATTTCACTTCATTTTTATATAAGCCACATTTCCTTTTACCATAATCCAGATTGCCCAATGATCTGAAAAAACCTGTCAATAATACTCCTTGTTCAAATATTACTAAACTTCATGACACTAAAAAAGTATTTTTCTTCTTTTTTCTCCTCTTCTAAAAGTCCAAGTTTCTACATTCCAAAATGTTAACTGTCCATGTTTTATAATGTTCTTTATTATTTTAAAATTATATGCCTTCTTGTTTTGCTGTGTTAAATTACAATTAAAATCCCCTGATACAATTATCTCCATACAAACTGTTACATATTGAATTCTTTTTTTAAATATCTCTTCCCACTCTTTTTTTATTACATATACATATATTGCAATAATTCAAATAATATGCTCCATTCATCTTATGTCAATAACAGTAATTCTACCTGTTGTAACAAATGAAATATCTAACACTTCAATTGTGCCTTTATGAAATATGAGTATTCCTATGCAGGTTTTCTTTCCAAAATTTCAAATTTGATTTGATATCTTTCTAATTTTGATAAAAATCTAATGTCTTCTCATATAACATCACTCTCTAACTTGTTACACCATTCCCAAATCCCTATTCTCCTCTCCAGCTTCTTAAAACTATTGCCATTTAATGATAGGACTTTACACATACCTTTACCTTAAGTAATATGTAATCACCCTTCCCCTTTCTTTTTTTCTTTTTTGAAAGTATCAATATTCTTCTTTTTTCTTTCCCTTACCCTTTCGGCAATCGGATTTCTTTTTGTTTAACTATATTCCATTTAACATAATCACTATCGCTTAACCCTGACTCTTGTTTTTCAAAACTTTCTATATTTAAATTTTCTTTTACTCTGTCTTTTTGTATTCTTAATTCTCTATCCTTGACACTACTA
Source organism: Protopterus annectens (assembly GCF_019279795.1). Taxonomy (NCBI): domain Eukaryota; kingdom Metazoa; phylum Chordata; order Ceratodontiformes; family Protopteridae; genus Protopterus; species Protopterus annectens. Next base: position 914,226,248 of record NC_056725.1, read on the forward strand.
TATTTTTTGCATTTCTACTTTCTTCTAACTCCTTTTCTATGAATCTATCATTTTTACCATATCCTACTACACCCTCTATTATGTCTAAATCTACCTAATTTCTTCTTTCTTCACATTCCCCCCAAGTGTCCCACTTTCTTACATTTATAACATTTTGGCTGACAATTCCTTGCATCATGTCCAATGCTACATACAAAACATCTTCTTTTCTCACAGTTATTGATTAAATGATCATTTTTCCACATACAAAAACCCATTTTGGCTGTTCCCAATATCTAGCCATGCCTACATCTCCTTCAACATTAATAATACTTGGAATATGCACAATATTTTCATTTTCAAGTTTCATTATCATACTGCAATCCCACTCCCCAGTCCATGATCCCCTATATCATATACTTTTGATAAATTCAATACATCATTGCATACATTTAATAAATTCCTTTTTTAAAGTCTCTTTTTCAACTTTAGTCCTAAATTTAATATTGATTATTTCATAGTTTCCCTGAAAGAGGGCTTGAGTATGTATAAGTTTCATGATGAACAGTTTTTCTTTTTTTCATATTCCTCTATAAATTTCTCCATTACCTACCCAGTCTCAAAATAATGTCACAAAAAGTTTCTCTATTAATATGAATAAATGTTCTTACCCCATTAGATTTAATCCCAGGCATCTTAATTACTTTTCCCCATACTTTATATCAGTCCATTTCTGCATCTTCCTTCATTTCAATATGAACTTTAAAGAATTTCTCCTTTAAACTTGCTCCTTTTCCTTCTCTCTTACTGTGCATCCCTTCTTTAAGCATTTCTGCATATGATTTTTTTTTCAACTTGCATAACTTTATTATGCTGTACATCTTCCTTCTGTATTCTATCCATCATTTTTCCCCACGAGACATCTTTATTGTTGTCTGGCTCACTTTCCTCCACCATGTTCAACAGTATGTCATCCCATAACCTTCATGACTGGATGGTTGTAACAACACAATCTTATGTAGCAACTTCCGGTGCAAACAAATTACATTGGTACAAATCTTCCAAATCCATATTTGCTGATTCTAACACCTTCATCTGCATTTCAAAAGGCTGTGCCTGCCTTTTCCACTGTCTCTCAACACACCATACTCTCCTCTCAACATCAGCGTAGCCTCTGATTACTTCTCCAATACATTTGACACATCTGCTGTCTGACTAACAGCACCTGAAACACAAAATCCATTTCCAGTTCCCTCTCCAACTTCCATGTTCAGTCAAACCAACTTTCTGCTTCTCCAAGCCATGTATGCACCTGGACTGAAAGACAGGAAGTGCCACAACAAAACGAGTTCCCATGCAAAAAGAATAGCTTTTTTATTGATATGTACATTACATATTATTTACATATTTACTTTATTTACATTTATTTACAAATCTCCATACATTATAGACTTCAATTTAAGCATTCCCTCCACTCTTTTATCCACAACCAAAACATTATTTTTTCCAAAATCTCTGTCAAAGTCCATTTTCCATTGCATTTAATTTCATTTAGTCTCTCATTCCATATAGTCCATGAAGCATAAAATATTACTCTGTCCATTTTCTTCACTTCTTCCTGTTTATGTGCACCATAATAACCAAATTCTGTTATATCCTTATTTATTTGTTCAAATTTTAACAAACTTTTCATCCTATTATTTTTACATATTTCTTTCCACAAATTATTAACTCTTTTACATTTCAAAAACACATGTTCAGTAGTCTCAAACTCTCCACATTTATTACATATTCTATCTTGCGTTTTTGCATGGCATATTTGCCTTAACTGGCAATTTTCTAATAGACAATCTCCATAAAAAATCATTACACTCTTTAATCTTTTTATAGTTATAATATCTCATCATTATGGCTTTTTTCTTATCTATGTCTAAATATTTCCATGGATCAATACAATAAAATGCTTTCATGATACTTAAGTAACATTCCTTTCTATTTTTCTCACATATATTCTTTTTTAGTTTCCATAACAAAATTTTGTTTTGGTACTCTTTCATTTCTTCATTCACAATGCCTTTACTTCATTTTTTAATGTTCATTCCTTCCCACAATTCTTTGTATTTATAATATAGTATCATTTCTATCAAGTTTTTATTTTCATTCATAATTCGTTTTAATACCTTATATAAAATTAAAGATGCTGCATGTACTATTGGGCTTATTGAACCCAAACTCTTCTTTCATATACAGAATCCCTCTTTTGACTGGCTTCAGTCTAAAGACCCATACAAAAGAGAATAGAATCATCATTAATCTATTTGATTTCCAAAAATTAGTCATATCCTTTACTTCTTTGAGTACATTATCCCACTGTGGTTGTCTGTAGTTGTTCCTTCCAAATGTTGTTCCTAATATATCTATATTATATATATAATTATATATTAATTTTTCATTTACTTTTTCCAACCATAGTTTATTTTTAACAATTAATACAATATTACCCACATAATTATACATTATTGGCAATTGTACTTCCTTCATCATTTTGTATCCACCACTACATGACATGTTATTAATTTCCTTCACTATTACATTCATAACTAATGAGAAAATCACAGTACTAATTGGGCAGCCCTGCTTGATTCCACATGCTATTTTTATTTCTTCCCCAATCCAGCCATTTACATTTAGTTTCACATAGTTCCTTTCATAAACAGATTTGATTACTTGTAATATTTTTGCTTACATTACATGCCTGCAAAATTCCCCATAATGATTTTTATTGAATATTAGCATAAGTTTTACGTGGTTGTACAGCAGTAGCATTGTTGCCTCACAGCAAGAGGTTCTCCTGTTCGATTCTTGGCTGGAGTGCCTTCTGTGTGGAGTCTGCATGTCCTCCCTGTGGTCGAGTGGCCTCTGAAAGACATGCTTGAATGGGCATGCCTTCGCTGAAGGTTGGACGTCGGGCTGGCAACTCGGCACCATAAAAATCGACTGCCAATCATTAGCAGACCGGAGTTCCGCTGTGGCGACCCCTAACTGGGAAAAGCCGAAAAGACAAACAACAAACAAACATTAGCATACGTTTTACTTATATCCCCTATCATAACCTTCACTTCTACATTTTTATTTATGATATCATCAATTATTTCTCTTGTTATCCATAATAACTCTTGACTTCCTTTTCTTCCAAATACATTTTGGTCATATATTCTACCCAATTTTTCTGTAACCTTTTTGTTATTATTCTCATAAAAATTATAATCTTTTTTATTAAATATTATAGGTCTCAAATTTTTATCTCTTCTTTATTTCCTTTTTAAATATAAATTTTATAACAACTGTACATGTATCTTCTCTTTAATTCCACTTTCTTAACATTCATTCATAACTTCTATAAAAAAAATGTTTTCCACTCTTTCATTTCTCTATACATACCATATTCAATTCCACCCAATCCTATTGCAGAATTCATGTTAATATCTTTTAGAATTTCCTTTAGTTCTTTCATGGTTATTTTTGTTCTAAATACTCATTATCTTCCTTGTTTAAATTTTCACCTTTATAATTTTTTTCTGTGTTTTCTTCTCTCTTAACAAATAATTCCAATACATATTTTTTAATTATTTTATATATTCCTTCTTGCTGTCTTATTTGCTTACCTTCATTATTTTTTAATTTTCTTATTTTCCTTCTTTTATTATTTTACTCAGATATGGTGCTACCTCTTCTTTTTTTCCTTGTAAACAATATTTTTGCTTATATAACACGTTAATTTTAATTTGATTCTTTTTATATATTTCTCTATCTTTTTCTTAAAATGAAATTTTCTTCTCTAATAAGTCTTTAAATGTTTCTTGACTTAATATCTTATATCTCCCTTTTTATTTTCGTCTTTTCTTCCTTATACATTCTAAAACTATTTTTTTATATTTTTCTTTAAAATTAAGCCATCAAACTGTCCATTTCTCATAAGACTCCCTCATAGTTGTATGATTTTTCCATAATTCCACAAGTTCTTTTTTCTCTTCTAAATCTAATTAATTGTCATTAATTCTCTTTATTCCTTTTCCTATTCTTATACATTTTTCATTTTCCTGTACTTTAACCCAAATTGCCACATGATCTGAAAATCCAGTATACTTAATTCCTTCTTTTATAACTTTTAAATGATCAGATATTAAAAAATAATCCATTTCTGTCCTAATTTCATTCCTTTTATAGGTCCAGTGGTTATTCTCCCATACACTTAATGTTCCACTTCTCATAATTTCTTTAGCCATTTCAACATCACAATTGCTCTTATTTTCCTTAAATTATAATTAAAATCACCCACCACTATAATGTACATATTTAAACAAACATATTCAAGAATATTTTAAGCATCATTTCTCTCTATTTTTTTGTTACATATGCATATAAAGCTATAATTCTATACACATATTTTTCCATCTCATGTCTATTGCCATAGTTCATCCTGGTTCCACTATGGTTACATCAAATATTTTAATGCTTTCTTGACATAAAATACATATGCCTGAGCATGTTTCTTTCCCCACGTTGCAAACTACCATACCATTCCAAAGTTTTTCAGTTTGTGTTCTTTCTTTCTCTGTTAATAATCTGATATATTCTAAAACAATAACTTGTACATCGACAGTAGCACACAATTCTAATATACATATTCTCCTTTTAAGATTTTTTCATACTGTTTACATTTAAAGCTAATATTTTCAGCTTTAAGCACAGTTAGTATAATGGAATGTTTGTCTCTTTCCTTTCTTATTTTATCTAAGGATTATGTTTTTGAATTTACGTTTCCTTTCTTTAACTCTTTTTATATCAAATTATTTTTACTTCATACTGTGCACCAATCAGCTTCTTCCTCCCTTGTCTTTTCTGTTTCTTTTTCCTTGTTACTTTCTTTAACTTCATGTATAACCTCTTTATCAGTTACATCTTTTTGTACATTTTCTTGTATAACACATTCTACTGTCTCTTTATCCTGCATAGCTTCATTTTCATTTTCCTGCACGTTAATTTCATATTCTAGCTATGAATGACCAGTATTGCCACATTTTTTGCACTTTAAATCACATTTCTTTGCATTATGCCTAGTTTTACCACATAAATAACATATTTTTTTATCACATTTGTTGATTAAATGATCATTTTGTCCACAAAAATAACTAGTTTTTGGTTGACCCCTGTATTTCACAAAACCCCTATTACCATGAACATCAATAATACTAGGTACATGCATAACATTATTATTTTATGTTTTCAGTATTACTCTAAATTCCCATCCCCCAGTCCACTGTCCTCTTTTATCATATATTTTTGTAGTGTCCATTACTTCTTTACATATAGTTAACAAATGTTCTTTCAGTTCTTCTGCTTCAACTTTAGTTCTAAACTGGATCATTATTTTTTTTTTGTTTGTAAAAAGCTTGGACATATTCTGACCATGGATAAATATTTTTCTTTTGTTCATATGCACCCAAAAAATATTCCCTGGCCTGCCCAGTCTCAAATATCAAGTCACAAAAAGTCTCTTTATTAATTAAATGAATGCTCTTACCTCTTTTACTTTGAGACCCAGAGGTGCTATGACAGAGTCCCAAACCTTATACCTGTCCAAACTTTCTTATATTTTACATCCCGCATGCACTGTATACTTCTTTTTTGTTTCTTTTATTTATTTTTTCTTCTTTGCTCCTTCTCCCACAGCTTGTGCATAAATTTTTGTCTCTTGAACTTTTTCTGCCATAGTCTCTTCTTCTCCTTTTTCTTCTTCTATTTTCTCCATGATGTCATTCCATGAAATTGCTGCTCCACTTTCTGGCTCATTTTGGTTTACCATTTCTTCAAAGTAATCATCCTGCAACCCTCTTGATTTTAGGGTTATAATTATACAATTCTCAGAAGTAACTGTCTCTCCTTCAAACAATATCCTCTGAAAGTTTTCCTCTAAATCCATCTCTGTTATTGCTACAATCTCCTTTTCTTCCAATATCACTGTTTTTCTGTACCCACAGCATCAGAAAAAAAAACTTCTGGTAGCGATTCTATCATTTCAACTACATTTTCAACCGTTACTTCATTTTCAGCCAAAGCTGAATCAGCCACATTTTCTTCCTGTTCCTCCTGGTTGCCTCTGCACCTAGACAGGAAACAGGAAGTCAGGATATGTAACACACAAATCCTTCCCTGACTACCAAGAGTAGGGGAAGTTCCCGATGTCCTGACAAATTGCCACAAATGTTATAAATACCACTTTAGGTCTCTGCTGAAAAGAGGCCACTGTTATAGTAGGACTAACATGATTAACAAAGGATAAATAAAGATAAAGCAATGAGTGTAAGTAAACTATTTTGACAATACCCTAGAACAATCAAATTATTGACTCAATGCTTGTGGCAACTAAATGTTGAAAGGGTGATAACTAAAATCAGAAATTATGAGAATGGTAGAGTAGAATCAGACCCAGGGAAATTATGAATGCAATGGTAAACCATTGCAGTATGCGATATGGATAGGATGCAGAGGTTGAGAGTCACACATATGAATGGCATTATATTTGAGACAAGTTACATCCTCCTCAGTTAACAGAGTACAGGGAAATAATTGAAGAGGTAGAATTAAAAAATGCAGAAAAGGAAGGAACAGGCAATAATAAACACCTGGCTAATAATTTGTAATAATACTTTTCTGGGTGGGGATGTGCCCTTGTCTTGAAAAGCAGCATCATTAACAGTTATACCAAAGGAGGGAAAAGATATTACTGCGGTGGTGGTGCTGCGGTAGCATTGTCGCCTCACATTAAGACGTTGTCCTGTTCAATTCTCAGCTAAAGCGTCTTCTGTGTGGAGACATGCTTGAATGGGCGTACCTTTGTTGAAGGTTGTGCGTCAGGGCTGTCAACTCGACACATAAAAATCTACTGCCAATCATTAGCGGACCGGAGTTCCGCTGTGGTGACCCCTAACCGGGAAAAGCCAAAAGACACAACAACAACAACCAAAGGAGGGAAAAGATCCTCTTGATTCAGGGTCATACAGACCCATTTCATTTTTGAATCATGGCTACAAAGTGTTTATGATCATTTTGCTAAAACTGATTGGCAAAAGTCTGGGTCATTGTTAGTTTATAGAAGGTAGGCAAACATTTTATAACATTAACAGATCTCTTATGATTCCAAAGGATGCATTGAACAATAATAATACATTAATATTAATAGCTGTGGACACCAGAAAAAAATCATTTGATAAAAGTAATTTGGGAATTAATGAAAAGATCTTTTGAGGCATTTGGATTTCCACAAACAAGGACAACATCAATAGATAATATCAACAGAGGAGCTCAGACTAGGATAAAGTGTTGTGTTAAGCTGTCTAAAGTATTTAGATGAGACAAACTAGGCACAGGTGTCCACTTTTACCATTACTACTTGCTTTGCATATAAAACAATTAGCCAGAGACATGAGAAGATCAAATATAGTTGGATATAAATAGAGAAACACTACTGAGGAAATAATTTTTTTACAGACAACAAAATTCCTCATGTTACCAATGCAGAAGATAATAAAACATGACATTTAATAAACTGAAACATTTTACTAGTATAGCAGGATATAAAGTAAATTAAGTGAAAACAAAGGCAATAGTAATGAATTATGCTCCAACATGTCTTGGTACAGACATCCTCTTTTCCTGGTTGTCATAACAAGATGAAATATCTGGTAATTTGGTTGAAATGGGATACTGAGCTAGCAGTTGAAGAAATATGGGAATAATTTTCTCCAAAGACTGTGAGTAAGATAAGACTATGGGAATTATTATTTATGGACATTGCCAATAAGTTACATGATTAAGATGTTCTTCCCACTTATTATTTATGTAGGTTAGCCTTGTATGTATCAAATAGGTGAAAAGAAATGGTAGGATATGAAAAAGGAAATTAAGGAGTTTTTGAGATAACAAAAGTGGGAGAGTGCAATGGGAAAAACTAATACTGACAAAAGAACAGGGTGGTTTGTGAATACCAGCCAGGTAGATCTGATTTGTCAGTCAAAATATATACCCATAAGGAAGCATCTGCCTGATAAGGTAACCACAGGATAGCAAATGAGCATTAAGGCAGATTTAAGAAAGACATTTAAAGTGAATTGTGTATAGCTTTATATAATTAAAACTTTTAAGTATGTCTTCATTTTAAATGAAGTTCTAACTCTGAAAAATAGAATAGCATGAATAAGATATGCTACATATAATAAGGTGGAAGACATAGAAGAAAATGCAATGAGAATTTAGAAAAAACAAAGAAATAAGATTTTAGGAGCAATACTAAAAAGAGACAAGATAAAATGGAATAAAACTATACAAACCCTTGTGTTATTGAACGTAGAAAAACTTCCATATACAGGTCTAATGTTAAAGTTGAAGGAAGAAATACAGAGCTGGATAGTAAATTTGCAAAACCACAACTAGTAGATTTTATAACAGTGGCTGGAATAGGAATAGGAGACTTTTAAAGAGAGTAGACTATATAAGGCAATATTACATTTGAGAAGGCAATATAGTATAAACTTAAAAAACTGTATGGAGTGTGTGATGACTGGTAGAGATGGGTGAAGGCTGCAAGCCTAGCCAGATAGAATTGTGCATATAATTTTATCATTTGTAAATGTGAATGTTGAACTTAAAACAATGTGGCAACATTGCCATATGCTGCAAAGAAAGCTAAGTCAAGCATTTCTTGTTGGTCCTTTGAAATTAAAATTATTTCATCACTGTCTCTGATGCTTTACAAGTCAGCTCCAGTCTGGCTAGATGAAGGCTTCCTGCCTATTGTTTTAAGGATAAAGTTAATGACCAGAATTTACATGTGGAATGTCCTTTATTGCTCTAAGTGTAAAAGAATGTAACTGCAGTTTCTGTCAGCCTGTAAACTCCAGGAAGTGTAAAAAGATGATGCAATGTTTATCAGAACTGCAGTTTCAATTTAAAAAGTAAGAGATTATTAAGCATTTTTGTCTTGATATCCAGCTCATCAGCACTCTGCCTGTTGTCTTATGTAAGTTATCTTAGAACTGTGTTTTCTCCTAGAAGTAGCTAGAGTTTAGAAAGTTTAGACTAAGTGTTTTTCTGTGATGTCAGAAATGTACTACTGATTTATTTTAAGTATTTTTCTGTGATCTCTGATCTCTCTTGACTAGCACTAAATGTGTAGCAGAAAGTATTGTCTTGTGGTTTTAATTATTTATTATTAAATATTTTAAAACCTTTTAACTGTGGCTGTTTTTTGTAGAGATAAGTTAAGCTCTAAGAGTACATTGCCTGTATACAAGGATCCTGTACCAGGTCACTCTAATAAGCCTTGAGAATGTTTAGTCACATCTACCAATTGGATAATAATATTGCACAGTAATAATTGGACACCCTTTTAAGGCCCTTTGGGTAGCTGATATTATTAGCTGGGTGGTGGCAGTAATTACTACCGTATAGTCTGGGTAAAAGGGGCACAGCTGGAGAGCCTGTGCCAGCCTTCCCCAGAAGTGTCTGTGCATTTTCTATCTGACACAGATATCCTTCAGAAGGGTCTCACAGAAACGGATGACTGGTGCCAGAGCCATGGCCTAAAGTTAAATGCCAAAAAATGCATAGTCATACCCTTCGGGAAAAACAAGGTTACCCCTAGCTACCATATAGGTGGTAATCCTCTGAGCTCAGAAGAAGTTATCAGGGACCTGGGGACACAGGTTGACAGTAGCCTGTCATTCAACACCCATGTAGCTAAAGTAGTTAGGAAGACCTTCTACATTGCCCACCTAATCATGAAGGGATTCACATCTAGATCAAGGGAGGTCATAGTCTCCTTATACTCATCACTCATCAGACCAATGATTGAGTACAATGCCCCATTCGGAATGTATCTGACCCGACACTTGCAGCAGCTGGAGAGGCCACAAAAGTTCCTCACCAAAAGGATAAAGGGTCTCAAAAATCTGTCCTATGCTGCCCGACTGAAAGAACTCCAGCTCTATTCAGTCGCAGCTTGCTCAGAGGTGACCTTTGCCTGACATACAAGGCCATGTCTAACCCAGATTTGATGAATATGCTTCACCTCAAAAAATCTAGATCCATCAGAGCCACAAGGGTGGGAGACTTAAACCTCGACATGGCTATTAATAGGACGTGCTGGAGGGATAGATTCATCACCCAAAGACTCCCTATGCTGTGGAACAAAATCCCGGTATATGTGAGGCAGAGCACCTCGCTGGCCTTGTTCAAGAGAAATCTTGACCAATGGATGGGAGATCGCAGATATACTCCAGAGATTACCTCAGTGTCACTGCTAGACAGAGGCACAGCAAAATAATGGGTATAGTTCCCCATACAAAAGGGGTGGCGTAAGCCACAAAACTATGGGCTAGGCTTATAAATGCCCTCGGGCAGATAGCCTAGTATGAACCTATGAACCTATGAACCTATGTATAAACTCTTAGCTCACAGTGTGTGCATGTCAGCTACTTGGGCAGGGACATGAAGCACTGGTTGGGCAGAGAGAGTGCTGGAGATTTTAGCTTGCCCAGCTAGGCTGAGATCTGGACCTTATAGCCCTTGCTAGTGGGTAGTCTTATTGGGGACCTGGAGAGCAAGGGAGCGACCAGCCCAGGACTGACTGTGATCTCTGTGTGCTCTTAAGGGAAATTGCAATTTACTGTATGTATTTGTTATTCTTTCCTCTCATATGAGATGCCCTCTGTGTTGCTAGTGGTGAGGATTGAGGCTCCTTGATTGCTGGACCAGGGCACGGGCATCACATATTAATTGGTGGCAGTGGTTGGGATATCATCACATATTAATTGTTTGGCAGCAGTGGGATATCCACATCTCATATTAATTAGTTGGCAAATACTAATTGGCTTGTAGTGGTGTGGATAGAGTGAATCCTGTAGCTTGTGTACAGTGAGCTTTGAAGGTGTTTTGTACTCTAAAACAGCTGTGCAGTGAATATTCAGAGTTCAGATCACAATTGTTTTATTTCTTTTGTTAGCTTAGTTAGTCAGGGTGAGCAGGTTGTATGTCAGGAAAGGAGGATGGAAAGCTGACAAGGAACCAGCTGGCAGAGATGTTCCAGGCTAGGGGACTGGTGCATGGAAACCTGACTAAGGCAGACCTGATTGCAGCCTTGGTTGCAGCTGCATCAGAAAACAGCAACCAGGAGGACAATAAGACTGGCAGTGGAGATATAATTCCCTCGGAGAATGGACAACTCAAACTATGTGTAGTGGACTTAAAAATCCAACTGGAGCTAAAGAGACTTGAGCTGGAGGCCAGGCATGTGGAATTAGAAGCAGCTGAGAGACTGAGGTGTCTACAGGCCGAGGAGGATGAGGAAACTGTTACGTCTGTAAGCTGAGGAACAAGAAAAGCAGAAGTAGCATGAGAAGGAGATGCTGACTCTTTGCCAGAGTCATGGAGCTAATGGGGAAGGGAGTAAATGGACCCCAGAAGCACCAAAGGTCAGTAAATTTCTTCCACAGTTTAAAGAGGGGGGATAATATTGATAGTTTCATTCATATGTTTGAGAGGGTATGTAAACAGTATGAAGTTGACCAAGGGCTCTGGGTACGGTTCCTGACCCCCTTACTCCATGGTAAAGCTGTAGCAGTTTTATTTAAAATGTCAGACGTTGCATGTTTTGATTATACTGCTGTTAAGAAATGTCTTTTAGAACTGTTTAAGCTAACACCTGAAACATATAGGAAAATGTTTCATGAGCATAGACGCAAGGCAGATGAAAGTGTGTGTGAATATGTTGCTGAACTGAGCACTTATTTCCATAGGTGGGCGAGTGGATGTCAGGTCACCACTTTTGAATGGCTGGCAGACCTTTGGTAAGGGAACAAGCCCTTAGCACTTTGCCTGAGGACATGAGGATCTGGTTAGCTGATAGACATTGTGCTACTTCAGATGAGTTGGGGAAGAAGGGAGACTTATACCTGGCAAGCAGAGGAGCCCTGCACAGGAAGGGGACCCCCAGTACTGCTCATGGGTCTAAAGGAAACCATGGTGGGCAGTACAGACTGCACCAACAGAATCTGCCAGTAGCAGGGGAAGCCACTAGTCCAGGTAGATGTCCAGGAGCTAGGGTTAAATGTTTTGAATGCAACCAGTGGGGCCATGTGGCATACAGGTGTCCATGGAGGCAAGGTGGGGAACCACAGGTGAGGGAGCCAGTAAGTGGGAAAGAAAAAATGCCAATAGTAGGTTGTCTTGAGACAACAGGGGTACTAAATTACCATCCTGCAAATGTCCTGAGAGGGAAGGATTTGGATGAGGCAGTACCATGTGCTTATACAGTTACATGTGGTCAGGCTAGGAGACAAGCATGTGGGTCTGGTAGCCGGGTGGAAACCCAGACAGACTGCTTACTTGCAGCCAGGACTGGTGAGGTGGTCACTTCAGGGAGGGATCTACTCTGTAGCAGTGAAACTGAATGTGAGCCACAGCTGCTTGTGAGTACTGATGTTCCCTTAGTCAGACTGACTGCAAAGGTAGAGGTGAGTAGTAGTACCCAGGCTGACAGTGAGGCACCACTGTCAGAGGATGCCAGACTTCCTGTGGAAGGGGAGCTGGGAAGGGGTACAAGGTGAAAGTTGAGACAGGCTCATCTCTCAGATCCTACATTGCAAGGCCTGAGGCAGGTAGCTAGGGAGGCACCTGATTCCTAAGGGAAGGGGGAATCTGTATACTGGGACAAATGGTTACTATACAGAGAGTGGATCCCTGAGGGAGGGCTAGAAAGTGAGAGAGTACAGTAGTTGGTAGTGCCTAGAGCCTACTGTCTGGCACTTCTAGTCATAGCCCATAATATTCCATTTACAGGTCATATGGGCATAAAATGTACAAAGAGGCATATTATGCTAAACTTCTATTGGCCTGGAATTTCCAGAGATGTAACAGGGTACTGCAGGACCTGTAAGCAGTGCCAAAAGGTAATCAAGGCAGGAGACAAGGTGAGAGCTCCTTTGATGCCTTTGCCTGTGATTGAGGAGCCATTTCAGTTGGTAACTATGGATATTGTGGGTTCTCTGAGTACCCCAAGTTCCACAGGGAAAAAGTATATTCTAGTGGTAGTGGATCATGCTACACGATACCCTGAGGCAGTGGCTTTGTCCTCCATTGAGGCAGAGAAGGTGGAAAATGCTTTGTTAGAGATTTTCAGCAGGGTAGGTTTCCCAAAAGAAATACTGTCTGACAGAGGTGCCAATTTCATGGCCGACCTGCTGGCTTGTCTGTGGAAGTCCTGTGGGGTGAAGCACATGAAGACCACCCCGTACCATCACCAGACTAATGGTCTTGTTGAGAGGTTAAACTCTACAATCAAGTTCATGCTACGGGCATTTGCAGATCAATTTAAGAGGGGAATGGGACAAATATTTGCCCCATCTGTTGTTTGCTTACAGAGAGGTTCCCCAGGAATCCACAGGTTTTTCACCCTTTGAGTTGCTGTATGGGCATAGGGTGAGGAAACCTCTAGATTTAATTCGAGATGAGTGTGAAGGTGAGTGTGAGTCTCACAAGGAGTCTGTTGTGGCATACCTCAGGACAAGGCTCAGGGAACCCATGGGCTTGGCCCAGGAGAACCTGGCAGAAGCCCAACAACAGAAAAAGGTGTGGTATGACAGGAATGCTCAAGATGGAGAGTATGCTGTCGGGCATCAGGTAATGGTTCTCATTCCTGTCAGACACAACAAGCTGCATGCAGCTTAGGAGGGTCCCTACAAGGTAGTAAGAAAGGTAAGTGATGTTAACTATATGGTGGAACTGCTAGGCAGATGGCAGGGACACAAATTGTACTATGTTAACATGATGAAACCTTACCATGATAGGGAGGCCCTTGTGCTAAGCATTTGCAGTGGATTGCAGGAGGAGTCTGAGGGAGATCTGGGGACTGATCTCCTCAGTTAAGCTTGGGCAGACACCTCAGTGGAAGGAGTAACAATGTCCCAGCAGCTATCTCCTAACCAGGTTTTAGAAATCTGAGCAGTGTTGCAGGAATTTGGGGACATGGTCACTGGGAAACCAGGGTGCACTTACCTGGTGCAGCACTAGGTGGATACAGGACCCCAAAGGCCTATTAGGCAGACTCTGAGGGAGGAGGTACAGGAGATGTTGGAACTTGGGGTGATTCAAGAGTCCAACAGTCCCTGGGCCTCCCCAGTGGTGCTGGTGTCAAAGAAGGATGGCAGCACCAGGTTCTGTGTGGACTACAGGAAATTAAATAGTCACACAGAGTTGGATGCTTACCCTATGCCTAGGACAGATGCGGCCATAGAGCAGCTGAGAGGGGCTACGTATCTTACAACCATTGATCTTACCAAAGGTTACTGGCAGGTGCCCCTGACTCCCAGTGCTAGAGAGAAGTCAGTCTTTGTGACTCCTTTTGGCTTGTATGAGTTCACAAAAATGCCCTTTAGGATGAAGAATGCCCCAGCAATTTTCCAGAGGCAGGTAGATCGTATTCTAGCAGAAGCAGGAGGGTTTTCCCTTGCTTACCTAGATGATATTGCCATCTACAGCCATTCCTGGCCAGTGCACCTTCAGCATGTCAGGGAAGTGCTGGGCAGACTTCAGAGAGCAGGGCTGACCATTAAGCAGATTAAATGTCAGGTGGATATGGCAGAGGTCTTCTACCTAGGACATAGAGTGGGGAGTGGGAAGATAAGGCCAGAACCTGCCAAAGTGAAAACCATTCAGGCATGGTCTGCACCTCTTACTAAAAAGCAAATGAGGGCATTTTTAGGGACAACAGGGTACTACAGAAAGTTTGTCCCCAGTTATAGTATCATAGCTGCTCCCCTCAGAGACCTGACAAGGAAGAACAGGCCAGGTAAGATAGTGTGGACCCCATCTTGTGATCAGGCATTCCAGAAGCTTAAAGAAGCTTGGGGAGTACCCCATGTTAGCCAGTCCAGATTACAGCAAATAATTTGCTGTGCTGGTGGATGCTTCGAACCATGGGGTGGGGGCTGTACTTAGCCAGATTTCATCAGAGGAGGAAGAGCACCCAGTGGTTTATCTCAGTCATAGGCTCCAACCCAGGGAGGAATGCTATGCAGCTGTAGAAAAGGAATGTCTAGCCATAGTGTGGCCATTGCAGAAACTTCAGCCTTATTTGTATGGAAAGAAATTCACTGTTATCACAGATCACAACCCTTTAACATGATTAAAGAGCCAGTCAGCAAAATGCCAAGTTGCTAAGATGTAGCATGGTGTTGCAAGCATATGATATGTCAGTGCAGCACTGCAGTGAGAGTAGCAATGTCAATGCATATGGGCTCTCAAGACAGGGACTGGGGTAGGTATACTCAAATAGACCTAACCCTCTTAAGCGGCGTTTCTCAAGGGTCACTTGAAAAACTAGCTTGATTTCTCCTGGGGGGGGGGTGTTAAGACTGGTAGAGAAGGGTGAAGGCTGCCAGCCTAGCCAGATAGAATTGTGCATATAATTCTATAATTTGTAAATATGAATGTTGAACTTAAAACAATATGACAATATTGCCATCTGCTGTAAATAAAGCTAAGTCAAGCATTTCTTGTTGGTCCTTTGAAATTAAAATTATTTCATCAGTGCCTTTGATGTTTTACAAGTCAGCTCCAGTCCGGCTAGATGAAGGCTTCCTGCCTCTTGTTTTAAGGCTAAAGCTAATGGCCAGAATTTACATGTGGAATGTCTTGATCTAAGTGTAAAAGAATGTAAATGCAGTTTCTGTCAGCCAGGGAACTCCAGGAAGTGTAAAAAGATGATATAATGTTTTAGCAGAACTGCAGTTTCAATTTAAACAGTGAGAACCAGAGATTATTAAGCATTTTTGTCTTGATATCCAACTCATCAGCACTCTGCCTGTTGTCTTATGTAAGTTATCTTAAAACTGTGTTTTCTCCTAGACATAGCTAAAATTTAGAAAGTTTAGACTAAGTGTTTTTCTGTGATGTCAGAACTGTACTACTGATTTATTTTAAGTATTTCTGTGTGATCTCTGAACTCTCTTGACTAGTACTGACTGTAGTAGAAAGTACTGTCTTGTGGTTTTAATTATTTATTATTAAATATTTTAAAACCTTTTAACTGTGGCTGTTTTTTGTAGAGATAAGTTAAGCTCTAAGAGTATATTGCATGTATATAAGGATCCTGTACCAGGTCACTCTAATAAGCCTTGAGACTGTTTAGTCATACTACCAATTGGATGATAATATTGCACAGTAATTATTGGACACCCTTTTAAGGGCTTTTGAGTAGCTGATAATTATTAGCTGGGTGGTGGCAGGGTACTACCATATAGTCTGGGTAAAAGGGGCACAACTGGAGAACCTGTGCCAGCCTTCCCCAGAAGTGTCTGTGTGGTTGTATAAACTCTTATCTCAAAGCGTGTGTGTGTCAGCTACTTGGACAGGGACACGAAGCAGTAGTTGGACAGAGAGAGTGCTGGAGATTTTAGCTTGCCCAGCTAGGCTGAAATCTGGACCCTATAGCTGTGCCAGTGGGGAGTCTTATTGGTCACCTGGAGAGCAAGGGAGCGACCAGCCCTGGACTGACTGTGATCTCTGTGTGCTCTTAAGGGAAATTGCACTTTACTGTGTGTATTTGTTATCCTTTCCTCTCATATGAGATGCCCCTCTCTGGGGTTAGTGGTGAAGACTGAGGCTCCTTGATTGCTGGGCCAGGGCACGGGCATCACAGTGTGAATGATCAAAAAGAGATATTAGAGATGACCAATGATAGAAATTATGTGCTACCCCTAGATAAGCAACTATATTGAGAAAGTTTACAATTTTTGCATGGAAATTTCTATACATGATGGATATGTGATGGTACAGAAAGAGATTCTAAGGAGCACAACTTTTGAGAATATACAGAGGTGCTTCATTACAAAATGAATTGAACAATATGCTAAGTCTTATACTTAGAAGAGAATTGCCCTCAGAACAGATATGTTCTTGTTCAGCTGGAAAACCAAAGACAAACCATGGTAATAGTGTAGAAAAGATGATTAAAGAGATTAAAATATGGAAGTGAGAACTATTAGAAATCTAAAACTGACCTTCCTGGTTTAAAAAAAATGTGCTGTGTGGGATTCTGTAACATAAATTTAACTTGAAGAGAGTATTTGCATAGAACAAAGCATCTAAAACATTGATTTATTTAAAGAAAGAAGAGTGTAATACAAGATGTGAAGTCACTAGTCCAGTTGTTAAGCTTTATAATATAGTAATTAATATAGTCACTAGTTAATTCCTGATCTGATATTATATTATAAATAGCTAATGTGTGTGTCTGAGTTTTTTGTTTGAAGTACAATGTTAAATAAATCTGGAGATGAAGAAGAGAAAGAATAGCCATTTGTAATATATACATTTACATATTTAACAATGGTAAATTATTGAAAGTTAAATGGAAGCACTAATTGTCTAACAAGAGGCTAGTTTATTAGCATTATATAAATACATAATTATAAAACAGTGCCAAAATAGCAAGTGTACCATGCATGGGGATTGCACAATATGTAAAAATAAAAATATGTTAGATAAACTGATGTTTTTAGGAAAAGTAACTGAATAGGAATGGTCTGGTACTGCCACTGACCTCACTGTGCTCAGCGTGACAATTACTCCCATTAAATTGCATGCACTCTTCTAATTACATGCAGTGTGATCGCTACACATGAGTTCAGTTAGAGGGGCTATGTCTGCATACTACAGTAATGGCATTGCATATGTTTAGATACATAGCTGTACAGATAAGCCTGAAAAGGAACATGATAACAAACACATTAATCTGGTGCAGACTGATAGAAGCCACACAACTGCTACACTCTTATCATAAGATTGCCCTATTACACTCTTGTCATAATACGTCTCACTAGTGTGGCATATGGATCAAGAAAACAAGTAATACCAGTCACCTGCGATAATACACTTGGGATCACCAATAGTGGTATTGTGCACTGTGTATCTTGCATTATAACCCCAAGATCTTGATATGTATCTTGTTTCACAATCTGAATTGTAAATTATTAGCACACAGTTTTGTAGATGTGGGTTGGTACACCAGATGCTTAACTTATCCCAATAGTGCATAAGAAATTTAAGTCAACAGGTCTGAAAGTCATAATCTTCATGAATCTCTGTATAATCTGATAAAATGTTTACAAAAGTCTGTAAACATGTATTCAGTCAATACGTCAGCATATGTAGCACAGTTAGGTAAACATCACCTGCATTCCCCATGTGCTTCTATGCAGCTGTATTTTTTAGTGGATGCCATTGGACTGGACATCAATGACTTTGTGTATGATGCTGTCTGGTCAGCAGCTATGTCTACCTACATGTCATTTATACCTAGTTTAAGAGACCTGTGCATGATGTAGTACACGGGCAACAGCTTCTGTTCTCCGGAGCAGTAATGCACTTATGACCAGATAACCCTGAATAGGATATGGAGAGTCTACTACATCCATCATAATTCTTTATTCATGTGGCCTAATGCCCAGGCAAAGGATACACACCTTGCTGTATAGTCCATGTGATCTGCATTTGTTGCGTTGCTGCCTGGTCTGTGTATAAAGTGACCTGCAATTCTTACTTTTCCCAGGATTTGATTCTATCATACTGCTAAAGGTGCATTTGTTCTTTCCATATGAGGAAGAGGGATCAGTGACACTCTGAAATTTACTTCCAAAGACCTGACATGTATGAGTATCATGCAAATGTACATAGTAAATCCATTATCTTTCAGTCAGTAACATCCTATCCATCACTTTTCATTCTGGCATAGTTTTATTCTGTGTGCTGCAGCAGTCTCATGCATGCCAGTAACTGTCACCCATGACATGTCAAGGTGACTTTACAGTTGCCAAAACAATACTCTTTTGAGCAACATGCTACTTGCGACTGTATGCAGGAGTGCATATAAATATAGACCTATTTTGCTAAAAGATGAGAAATGAGGTAGCATGACCTGTAAGCAGTAACATTTAAAAAAAACTCCATGCTTCATGCCTTTATCTAATTTTTTATACATCAGAAAGTCTTCGATTCATGTTCCAGTCACCATGGTTTGCTGTACTATACATGTGTGCACTACAATACCCCATGTCTAGGCCTGACTGTCTAGTTTAAGAATACATGTTTAGACCATTGTGGTTTTGGAGATTAAAAGTACATATGGTTAAATGTATACATAATGAAGACAATTAACAGAAAAGCAGATGAATGGAGTTCCTGTGATTCTTTTATAACAGGACTTCAGTTTATGCAATTATACAAAATGAATTAGAAATAAAAATTTAAGAAAAAATGTAACAACAGTTTCAGAAACTGCAGTTTTATAACAGTCGCTTCAATCATAAAATGTGAATTATATTAATTTTTATAAAAAGTATCTAAAAATCATTAATTTTGATTCAGTAATTCTTCAGACTATGGTTTTCATTATGCATTTTTGAAATGTGCCTAAGTAAGCTATATTGTATTTTGTAGCCTTCACTGATACTGTTGGACATGGAGAGGCTATATATTTTAGATTCTGCCCACAGAAGGCAAAGTGAAGCAACATATAGAATAATACATAGTTATATCCACAGAGCACCAAAATATAAAGAGCTGCATTAGCCATGTAAACAGTAGCAGTGCTGCAACTTTCAGTCCAGTAAATGTAGTACAGCCAGGTACAACAAAGTACCTCTAAAGAATGCTGTCATTAGTTTTACAGACAATATATATATATATATATATATATATATATATATATATATATATATATACACACGCACAGAAGAATAGACTAAGTTCCTGCAATGACTCAGCATTTTATCTACAGTAGCAGAAACTGCAGCATGCTTGTTCTATGCTTTGGTATAGTTTGTAGACATGACAAATGCCAGCCAATAAAGGACAATGAGATTGTCACACATGCCCATTTTAGGATATAACATAGACATTAAGATTCACACCAGTGAGAATTGTCCACACTGAGCCACAGGTGACCATGTATCATCTGCAATGTATACCAATCAGCTAGGACTTGCAGGCTACTGTGATTTCTAGCATTGAGTATACTTAAAAAGTAGCACAGAGTAACAACAATAAATAGCTGTGTTTGACCCACTTACCTCCCAATAACACTTAAAGGTAATTTCACCTCTTATGACCAATATCTATCATGGCACTAACATGCGTCACACATGCATTTTCATGTCTATAGGTTGAATACTATGACCAGACATCTGAATCAAAACAGTGCATGAAAAACTGAAATATGTATCCACAGGATATACCAATCAGTGTTGCCTTAACTGCAGACTCCATAACAACTCTCCAGAGAAAATGTTTATCTGCAGTCAGAGACCAGTTACAGAGCAGTGCAGCATGCACTTTTATGTACAGTGACGCAGATGCAAAGTAAAGTTACATGTCACAATATACTATGACAAATGATTAACAGTTTAAAAGTGTGTATAAGAGCCTCAATCTAACAGGAATATAACTAATAAATACAAGTGAAAAGTAAAGCTGAACCATCCCTGAAAATACCGGCAGGCCCCACAGATTGTGTGCCTGCTACCCTGCGGCTTTGCTCACATACATCAACCAACTAGCACACACATGGTAAACCACATTTGCTCATGTATGCAGTTTCACCAATGGCACTAAGACAGTACAACACTAATCACTGATACAGTCATGAGTTGTTTTTCTTAAACATTAACTGCTGAACCTGGTATAAGAAATGTCTCACCCTTGACATATTCTAACCTTGGAGTTCATGCACTTAGTTTTGCAGGGGTGTGAAAGTAAATGAGAGCTTGCACATGCTGAATAATTATGTTTTAATTTTTGTTAATGTCAATATTTGTTATAGCTAGCTGTAGTTCTCCACTGTTTGTGTCTCTAATAGTTTACCTTCCATATTTTGATACGAGTCCATGAACCTCAAGGTCTGGGGCCAGCATATGCAACATATCAAATATGACTTTTTGATAGGCATGAGTTTGCTGACTTAACTAGATGTCAGTCAGTTCACACACACAAAATCTTGTACAACAAATGTAGTTGAGCTCCAGGGCAACCAGTCCATATTACTGGCCTAGATCTTTCTCATGCCTCTCAACTGTCCAGATTTTTGTCTCATGGTTTTGGTCTGTTCCTAATAAAATTTGATGTTTTCTGGCAAATCATTGATGGACCGAAGTCACTAAACGATATTCATTTGAGTTTTAGACATCATATGCTTCAGAAAATGCAAGCTAACACTAATCCTGTTACTCTAGCAATTTTCTACATTTTTAAGATAAATATTTCAATTCTTTACCTATTTTGGGCCTCATCCCATTTTCGTAGACTTTGTGAAGATTTCTTTCTCTAGGTTGAGAAGTTTGCCCTTGACTTGACTATATTTGCCTATTTTAGGCTTTTAGTAACATACAATGGTATTTTGAAGAGTTTAACTAAGAGCCATAATAACACTTGCATGTATAAAGTGCACTGCCTTAAAGATAGATATTGTCAATGAAGTTGGCAGAATGATGTCTGAAACAGAGTTTGGTTACCTGCAGCTTGCCCCAATGGTCAGTACTATCAACATTCTTGGTGTGTCTCTATTGTAAGGTACAGTTAAAGAATAGATAATGAGGATTGTAAATTGAGTCTAAAGTTTTTAATCTGATGTCTTTCTATTACAAGATTATGTTTATTTGGCAAAATGGGTTGTTACATGCAATATATAATCACTGATATTAGCAAATTCATTTATTTTCACTTTAGTGCAAATAATGGCTAGTATTCTAATACTTTTGCTGGGAATATTTGATAGTATTCACTCAATATAATGACCTTGGTTATTTTCTCTGATACATTGTTTTCATTTAGTACGAATGTATCACTAATTAAAAAAGTTTCCAAAAATAATTACATGAAAGAAAACTAAATTCTCTATCTGTCCAATCATTGTTTCTACTTTTTGTATTTACCCTATGCCTGCCATAAAAGGAAATCAGTTGATATAACCCAGCAGATTCAAGGTGTCAAAATGTTTTGCATACTGTAACAGAGAAGACTACTTTATTTGTACTCATTTATGTATGTTGTGCTGTGTCTTTCGGCTTTTCCCGGTTAGGGGTCACCACAGCGGAACTCCGATCTGCTAATGATTGGTAGTTGATTTTTACGTGCCGAGTTACCAGCCCTGATGCACAACCTTCAACGAAGGTGCGCCCATTCACACATGTTTCCACGCAGAAGACGCTCTAGCTGAGAATCGAACTGGACATTTATGTATACAGTCTTAAAATTAAATTACTTTTGTGCCCCACTGCCTGCTGATCATCAGTAGAATAGAACAGATGCTGTCTGATTACTCTTTAGTTTAGTTTACAGTGCATAATGTTGTAGTCTGAAACAGCAAAAAGACAAACACGCCTACATTTTCTGGCATCCTATGCAGCTCCATGATCTTGTAAGCCCTCCTCAAGTTGAGAAAAGGTCTTCTATATTCTGTTCTGAATTGACTAGCAAGAAAAAATTTAGCAAGTGGATAGCTGCAGTCAAAAAAAACACCTAAATACCACAAACAGAGTACTGAAGCTCTTCAGCCTTGGATGCAAATATAATATTGGCATTAATTTCCAAATTCCGGTATTGAACTTCCAACTAATCAGAATCTGCCAACTGGAACTACATCCATTTTGCACAACATCGGTGTGTGTGTGTGTGCGTGTGTGTGTGTGTGTGTGTGTGTGTGTGTGTGTGTGTGTGTGTGTGTGTGTGTGTGTGTGTGTGTGTGTGTGTGTGTGTGTGTGTGTATTTGTGAGCATTTGGGAGGGGAGAAATAAATGAAAGAGGCATAGATTATGGGCATATATTACTAATATTAGCATGTAACTATTCCATGGTGCAATACGAATTTCTACAAAATGTGTACAAACATGTTTAAGGTATGAGCTAGCAAAATATATTCTTTTCACCGGCATGAATTGCAGATTTCATCAAGTATGTTGATCATTGCATAAAAAGCTGCATTCTGTATGTTGGTACTGGTCAAGCACCAACTGGTGAAGTACATCTACAAGTGATATCAGTGTTAGAGTCTGAGATCTTGCCAGACATGCACTATTCAGTCTTCACACACATGCAAGTATTAACACAGGTTACAGCATGCAAGTCAGGCCTCAATAATAACTGATGAGTCCAAGAACATCTATAAACGCAGATGTGACATCACATAGTTAAATCACAAGGACACATACTGATGTCTACTCTTTGGCTTTTATAACAATAACGAGATGTAACCATTAAAACATATATTAGCAGAGTATATGCAACCATGATGATGACAACTACAAGAATATAGCTGTGCATTTGTCTGGACAGCATGCATGTAGCAGTCTTATTATTTGCATGCAATGCTGTGCAAATATGCTATACAAATGCAACAGCATAAAAATTATATTATACATGAATATGTTGCCATGTGTTTTAATGTTCCACCACAAGCGCAGATATCATATAATTTGCGCAAAATGTCCAAACATGCAGATTGACTTTGTGAAACCTGAACCACTACTGTATATGCATCACAGCTCTCAGAAGTATATATACATAAACTTACAACCTCTCTTACTTCCAACTGCTCCATACTACAATTGAAAAAGCTCCTAAAAATAGATCTTTCAGACTCCTGGCTCTGTTTCCTGCAACCCTACAGGACAGCCCAATTCCCCTGCCCCCTAAACTAGTAACTCTGTATGAATGTCTTCACTATGCCTCTGAAGCTGGAACTTCCTTCTGTATTATATTCCAGTAGATTAATCAGTCTTAAGTGCTAGGATTGGCATATTTTCTCTGTCACCAACTGGTTTGTTTACATCACCGATCTAAATCTTATTGAATTACTATAACCACATTGGTATTCCAGAATCTGTACTTAAAAAAAATCACATTGCTTTTTTATGCAAACTACTATTATTTCTTTATGTACTGTATTATTTTCTTTTCTCTCTTTTGTAGTCTTTTGTATTATTTGTATTATGTATTGTTTTTAATTTATTAAGTAAAAATGGAGCTTTTCTTCTCAGGCCTCCACTGAAAAAAGACCCTGTGTCCAGTCGGACTTTCCCAGTAAACAAATGTAAACTAAATAAATAAATAAATAAATAAATCAAATAAAAGTATGAACATGTCAAAAGCTTGAATAGTCTCTGCTGCTTCCATTCGAGCAGTGCATTACACTTCCATAAGTTGAATGCATGTATGGCTGCTGTTAGCAAGGAAGAGACTAGAAATGATCACAAGGATGCAGGAATACTTCTTTGCTTATAAGAAACCAATGCAGCACACAAAGGTACCAAGTAGAGGTAGTCAAACCCAAAGCATGAAACACAATCCGAAGTGGAAGCACTAGTAGTTTATTTAGTACATAAACACAAATATTCACAAGGCGCTTTAGTCCACAAGACTAAATATTAATATTAATCACCTGTCAAACTAAAGGCATCTTTTTTTCTGCTTTTGCTTAGTTTTAGTTAAAACTTATTGTGCGTCTTAAGAAGTCTTGTGGACGAAAACGCCTTGTGAATATTTGCGTTTATGTACTAAATAAACTGCTGGTGCTTCCACTTCAGATTGTGTTTCGTGCTTTAGGTTTGACTACCTCTACTTGGTACCTTTGTGTGATGCATTGGTTTCTTTGTCATTTTGGGTACTTGGCCTCTTTGTGTTTTTTATGGTTATCTTTGCTTATAAGACTACATTTCTACTTTTCCATGATAAAATAAGACATCAGAGTTGCCATGGTACTATGTACATATACTTATCATAATTGAAGCTGCATACCACACTTGTGAACATGTCACCACCTGGGGGTTCATTCAGATGGAAAATGTTTACTAAGAATGACTGTCCACACAATAACAGTAGAACAAAAGACCCAGAAGCACAACCATGTGTTTGGACAGAACAGCTCACTGTGGGGTCTGCTGGTGTATAAAATCTGTACTGGATTGTCAATGAATGGCATAATAGCCTGTATACATTTTTTGTGTGTGGCAGAATGTGCCATGCACAATTTTGATATTATAGAGACTAAGAGCATTATAATGTTGTGTTTTGTAATGCAACATCTGTGTACACCTGAAGACACACAATGCAGAAGTTCAACACTTCATCTCATACAGCTATACTATCTGAGAACCTTAAGCTTACAGCTGTCCGTCATACAAGACTGTAGAATTAGGCATTTTTGGCATTGTAATATATATGTTTATAATGTGTATTGTGAGAAGGCACATACCAGTATGACAGATCATGACTACATATCCAGAAAACTGTGATGTCCATATTCCAGCAATCACATATGTGATCATCATAGCTACAGGTCTTAGGAAAAGAGATCCATTATATCCATGCTATCAGAGGTCCACCAATCTTGCATATACTTTTTCTGCAGTCTCTGTGAAATAGGCTAGATGATTGGGCAGTTCCATGTCTGCAAGAATGCTCCACCTTTTAATATCTATGGTCTGTGCAACACTCATAGGAGTACAACTTATAGTCATGTCTTTATACACATCCTCTCATTCTTTGAAGACCAGTGTTCCCTGTCAGCTTCTGTGCATCCATACACACATGTAGGGTGTTTTCAGATGGCATACATGTATGATTTTTGTGTTATGCCAGTTCACAAATATGCTAACCTCACACAACTGCAGTTGGATCTGCAGCACAGATATATTAGGGAAATATTATCATATGCAATACAGAGTGAGCAAGCAATGTGAATCATTCGGAGCATGACATCTCAGGTTCTACTCTGTTATGGCTTCAGTATCACTAAAAAGTGTACACTACCTTTGTAGAGAAAGAGACAGCCTGCTATTTGTTAGTTAATCAGCATGTAATAGTAAGTGGTCTGCTAAATGTAGGACATAGGTGACAATCTAAAGACAATGGATCATATGCAGCCCGCCCTAATATATGTCTGTAATTATTGCTAATATCTTCCGCACTTATCATAATAATAGTCAATGAACAATCATGCCTTGTTTTGATGTACTCTATAATGTTAGCAGTGGACACTATCCGATGCTACTACAAGTCCTGCTGTGCTCAGAAAATATGTTAGTGTCTTGTGAATTTCATCTGTACTGTGACATTTTGCAAGGTGCTGAGCCATGGCTTTCATGCCAGTATATACACTATGAAGAGTACTTAAAATAGCCATCAAACACACAGAGCGTTGCCCTATGTCACTGGGTGCTAAGGGTTCCTCCCTCTTTTTTTTGTGGCCAAAACCAGACCAAAGCCACACCCCTCACACATCACCAAACCCCCGCCAATCACCTCCACTCTCCCTGCCTACTTTCCGCCCATTTTAGGATGTCATAGTCATGCTTGGGGGAACAGGAACATTCTCTTTTCCTTGTTTGTGATACTTTTATTTTTAGTACAGAAAAGCATAGTAAATCTGCCAATATCATAATATGGACAGTGTTTTCCAGACTACTAATCAATCTGATTTCTGGATAGTCCAGAAAAAAAACAGTAAGTGGCCCCCTACTGGGTACACCATTTGAGGAACACCATATGCAGCGTCTTGTGGCACCAAGGATAGTTGCTCAATCCATATGACAAGTGCATGACAACTGTACAATGATTGAGTGCTGTAATGCACACTTGCCTGACTGTCACATTCATTGGATAGGATTGTTACTGTCAGGTTATTGTCCTTACCTCAAATGTGCAGTGACATCAGACATAGGTGTAGTTGCATCATGTGTAGTATTTCACAGTTTACATGTCTGGGCTATTGTACAGAGCATGTCTGTACTTATAAAGCAGTAATGTGGATCACGGATTTGGCTTTTACACAACAAATAGTTTTGCATTTGTGATCTCTACACCACTGCACATAAGTTAAATATATACACTCCTAGAGGGGAACATTGGATCAGGACACATATCTGAGCTATGGATATTTGTATATATTGTAGCTTGTCCTTCAGTACATTAATGATCATCTTTCATATCAGTGATCATTAGTGTGTGCCTGACAGCTGTTTCCACTAAAGATCAAGCTTGCGCTTTCCTAAGAATTTCCCTTTCCCCACTATGGTGCACCAGTAGAGTAGATATATGATAGTAGTAGGATGTGAGAGGTGGAGCACCCCCACATCAGAAGGTATAGGAAACTTGTCTTTCTGTAAAACATTTTTTCTGTTGATTTTAAATTTTAAGTGGTATTCACATTTATGTGACTTTAATTCTTTGTGATCACAGTTTTGACTGTCAATCACAAAGGAGACAAGGTTTTCTCAGGGAGCCATATGGAACAGACAAACATTTCTTGTTGGCTGGCCCACAAGATAGTGAGGTCATACAGAAATGCCATTTCAGAAGGAGTATAACCCTAAACTGTTACTACACATTGCTATAGCTGCCATCTGCTACCCAAAACATGTGAAATGCTTGACTCAGTGTAATAAACCTCTGACAACGAAAACTGCATACACTTGTTTGTCATAGACTTCATGTTTTATGGCATGATGTTTCTTGATAGTGATAAAACAAGTGCCAACATGCGCGCACCAGGGGTACAGCTGAATGCATTCTGGTATAGCGCTGGCATTTTTATCCAGATGTACATACATTCCTCATTCTTCTATGGCCTTTAGGGTTTCCTACTCAAAGTGTCAGCATACTTCTCAACTGTCCAGATTTTTGCCTCATATTTTTGGTCAGATCCTTATAAAATTTGTGATTTTCTGGCAAATCATTGAGGACTGATGTCATTAAATAACAGTAAATAATGAAAAACATTTGAATTTCAGACTTTATCCTTATGAAAATGTATAATAATACAAAACCTGGTATCCTAGCAACTAAGTTTATATGAGCAGTTTTTAAAATCTGTTCCCTATCTTTGGGACTTTGTCCAGCCACCATTTTGTTTGGCTTTGTCCAGATTTCTTGCACTGACAGGTTAGGAGGTATACATATCACTGAATGCATTCCAAATGCTTCTGCTGACATCTGGTTATATCATTGCACTAGGGGTAACACTGCCTTTGTGTATATATTAAAAAGGTGATGAAGATAAGGTCCTCACTGTCTACCTCCTCTATATTGATAATAAAGAAGAGAGACCCCCTCATGCTTGTATAAATGCTGGCTATGCTCCTGAGCAGTACAAACAATCTCCAGCTCAAACTAACCTTTTTTAACACTTTTATTGAATTCTCACTTAAATCCGCGGTGGTGCAGCAGTAGCATTGTTGCCTCACAGCAAGAGGTTCTCCCGTTCATTTCTTGGCTGGAGTGCAGGGAGTTCCTTCTGTGTGGAGTCTGCATGTCCTTCCCGCAGTTGGGTGGGCATTCGAAAGACATGCGTAAATGGGCGTGCCTTCGTTGAAGGTTGAATGTCGAGCTGGCCCCTCGGCGTTCATCAAAATCTACTGCCGATCATTAGCGGACCGGAGTTCCGCTGTGGCGACCCCTAACCAGGAAAAAGCCGAAAGACAACAACAACACTGAATTCTCACTTAAGACATTGGAAACATACATTAACAGAAAAGAAAACAAAACAAACCATGTTTATTTTTTTCCATTTACATATATTATACATCTTTTCTTTCAGCTCATCCTGACCTTGAGTATGATCACCTTTCTATTTCATAACCATCTAGCATGTTGATTTTAGAGACTGAATGAGTGCTTAAACACTAATCATATGTTCCCAGTCCCTGGCTAAGTTCATATGGTGTGAGTGTGACATGCACAGCGGTACCTATGCTAATGATATACTAAACCATATTTGTGTCTTTTCGGCTTTTCCCAGTTAGGGGTCGCCTCAGCGGAACTCCGGTCTGCTAATGATTGGCAGTAGAGTTTTATGTGCTGGCTTGTCAAGCCTAACGCACAACCTTCAATGAAGGAACACCCGTTCATGTATCTCACCACACAGAAGATGCTCTAGCTCAGAATCGAATGGGCAACGTCTAACTGTGAGGCGACAACGCTACCACAGCACCACCATCGCAGTCTGATATACTAAACCATATAAGTTTTGGAATTTATGCAGGTTGCCTCTTAACATCAGCCTGTACGGCTACTGTTGCTCTTTGCAAACACCTTGCATGTGTCAGAGCATTACTCAGAATGCCTGACATGAGTTTGCATGTTGTCTATCAGGACATGGTTTCATGCCTATTAACTTGCAGCAGTTCAGAAGCTTGCGGGACTCATTAACAAACTGCTCATATAACGTTTATTCCCTTACACTGACAGTGACTGCCATGTTTGTGTGTCATTTTTGATATCTATCAAATGATACATCAATATATGTAAATCTACATTATTTTAAAAGACATAGAGTATTAATGCAGTAGTTTTATTTTAATGCATTCTAATTCTGTAAGGAGATGTGCACTGTGCTGTTGTCTGTTTAGCTGCTGTGTGTCTCTGCCATGTTGATACCATATTTATATAATTTATGCATATGCTCTGTTTATTTGGAGATGAGAACATTATAACATAAGTAGTAATGTTATATATGTACTATGACTATAATGCCCTATATTATATACCATGCATGGCTGCTGTGTGTTTACTGCTTCGCAGCTGTTATGTTTATGCGGAATGTCTGTTGGTTACTATGTATATTACCTGGACAGGGCCATGATGCAATTTATTCTATTTTCTTTAAAAGTATTGCTTGCCATTGTGCATGTAATATATAGAGAGGCGTGAGTTTAAGTATTCTCAGACAGAGTGCGAACAGGATATCATGTGATTCAGTTTTGCTCCTTCTGTTGCTGTCATGATAATAAGACATACACTTGTTCATTCAAAGATTATTGGAAGTTTCTATTTTGTCATCAAACTGGAAAAATCTATGACACTAACCTGAATCTATTAATTGTACCCATGACATGGAGTTAACTGGTATAGCAAAATGTACCACAGAATTCAACTTTTCCTAAAACATTGTCCACTTTGTAGTTTTTATGACTGGAAAGTGATGCTGTCTGCTTTTGTCTGCTTTCAGTCCTGAAAAAAAACTGGATTTAAAAACAGAATGTAACTCAAAATATTACCACTAGATCTCCAGGATAAATGTTTTATAAATGAGCATACCCTGTGACTTGGCAAGCACATTAAAGTGTAAAACAAGAAACATTAAATGACAAATGATAATTTTTCGTGCCATTACACTCCATCACCGAGCAGACAAAACAGCTAAGCAGAGACATGAAAATTCTTTGAAAGATCATCATCATTAGCAGCAGCAAAATAAATCAGAGACAAAACTACAATTCAACAGATGGGAAGTAAACAAGCAGAATTCAGAGGAAAAATCTGCAGTTCTTTCATATACAGTTAAAGATCCCAGAGTTTTATGAGGTTCCACTATTTCCTTTTGAGTATATCTGAATCAGATGTCAGGGTTTTCTATTTCTACTCAGTCCATCAGCATGCTAGGTATTACAAAGTAATATAGCAGAAACTTGGAAGTAATGGGTGCAAAAATTCAATATTTCTAGCAATACGGACTGCAACTTTTCTGCATTTAGTCGTTCACATAAGGTACTTTTTTCAGTACTTTGCCCCTGCTGCCTGGCAGTCTTCCATCTTTCTTTCAGCCAAAATCATAGGAATCTTAAGAATTTTAGGGCCACTGAATTTTGCAACCATTATGCCTTGCTAGTGAGTGCCCACCATAGAATGGCGATCCCTTCTCAAGGATGGCTATGGCAGTCATGCTTAGGATTAATTTAATAATACCCATGCAATTATTGAGGTCCCATTTGAAGGAAGATAGTGCATCATACTGCTTTACGTAGAAACAGAGTATATTCCAGAAATGGGAGAAACACTTAGTAATAAATGTCTCTCTACCTTGTTTTATTTGTTTGTGTCTTTCGGCTTTTTGCAGTTAGGGGTCGCCACAGCGGAACTCCGGTCCGCTAATGATTGGCAGTAGATTTTTACGTGCTGGCTTGCCGGGCCTAACACACAACCTTCAACGAAGGAACCTTGTTTTATTAGTATTTATTATTTATTTACTTACTTTTGTTTACTGGGAAAGTCTGACTAGGCCATAAGTTCCTATTTTCAGTGGAAAAGCTCTGGATACATAAAAAAGTAATGCAAAAAAAAAAAAAAAATATATATATATATATATATATATATATATATATATTTATACACATATATAGATAGATATAAAATAAAAAATAAAATAAAAACATATGATGTAAATTACTATAATAATACAAATACATCTGATGTAAATTATTATAATAATACAAATTTGACATATGAAAATCATGATTACAATATAACTTGATAATGGAAATTAGAAGAACATAACACAAAACACTATATGAATAGCAATCAGTTTTATATGTATACTTCTAGAAAGGATATATAGTGCTTCTTTATGGGAAGCAGAAAGGCAATAAAAAGGGAGAAATGTGATTAGGAGAAGAAGTTAAAAAGGGGAAGGAGAGAAGAAGGAAAGAAGAATAGGATGAGGAGATGGGATACATGAAGTTAAGATGTATGAAGTGGGTAGAGGAGTAGGGGAGGGGAGGACATCAGTAAGATGGATAATAGGAGAAAAAGGGTAGGAATAGGTGCAGAAGAAATGGATAGAGAAGTCAACGGAATTATGGGAGGGTGAAATTGAAATGGATTGAGGGAGAGACTTAGGGTTAAATGGGTAAACCTGGTTTAGAGCACATACAAATCAAAATTTAGAAAGGAATTCTCTTGAGTGTTTATTTGAAAGATGGCAGGTTACTGTAGTACCTAATGATTGTTCCAGATTTTGGGCTTAGAATAAGAGTAGAGACTTTGTTGATAAGTTCTATTGGGTTTATAAAGAGAAAGGAGTTGTTTGTCTTCTGATCTTAGATGTATGTTAGGGAGGTATAAATGGAAGTGGAGCTAAATGGGGGTGGAGCTAAGGGTTGGGCATGCAGTAGGTTTACGCATGATGTTGTGAGCCATTACAAACTGAAGGTCATTTAGAAGCTGAGGTAGTTTAAGCCATGCCAGCAAATGAGGAGCAGTGTTGTGGTGTGAGTAATAAGAAGCAATGGTAGCAATCTTAGCAATTTTATTGTAGTATGTTTTAAGTTTTGTTTTTAATGCCATTTGCACCTTAATAAAAAATTGTCCAACATAAAAGAGAGTGGGTGGAAGGTAGGTGATTACAATGGAAGTTTTTGTAGAGTTACTCATACATTCTTTGTGCCTATAGAGGATTCCAAGTTTCTGCTGGGTCTTTTTAATACTATTTGGATATGGAGGTCAATTATTCAGGGAGTGGATCTTAAAATTATTTTTGTCAGTGGTGATTGTTTTTTGAGTAAATAGAAGAAGGTTAGTTTTTTAGGAATTAAGCTGAAGTTGGGTTTTACTAACCCAGGTCTCGATGGAAGTAAAAGTTTCTTATGTGATTAGATGAATATGCTGAAGATTGTTTCAGGTACAGAAGATGACAGAATCATTATCATATTGAATAATGGTGTGAAATAGGGCAATACTGCCAGCTCAGCTATCTGGAATTTTGTAAATAATTCTATGTCATTTTTGAATATTGATATGATTTATACAGAAGTGTATGTTGAACAGGCCCCCGGATTCTCTATAGCTTGCACGGCACGCAAGATTAGTGCAGGAGCTCCAGCAGGCAATATGTCTGCCATGTAATACAGGAA
This sequence comes from Protopterus annectens, assembly GCF_019279795.1. Classification (NCBI taxonomy): domain Eukaryota; kingdom Metazoa; phylum Chordata; order Ceratodontiformes; family Protopteridae; genus Protopterus; species Protopterus annectens. Next base: position 914,259,019 of record NC_056725.1, read on the forward strand.
CAGCCTGCAGGGGAGTGCACGAGCGCTCCTGCACTAATCCTGCAGGAACTAAGGCCCTGTATGCAAATCACTCCCTTTGCAGGAGAAATCTATGCAAATGAGGTGATTTAGCAATCCAGGAAGCTTGCAACTGGCTGTGCAGGAGTAGTGCAATCTACAGAAATGTACTCGGTTAGTAACCGAGTACATTTCTGCAAAATCCAAAACGGAGCTGTGACAGATCCAAATAAAGGCTGCATATCATGTTGTAAGCATGCCAATGGCCAAGTATAAGGCCACTGGCATTGCAAACAATGAAAAAAATAAAATGATCAACTTGTTTTTTAGCCGATCTCGGCTGTTTAAGCGTAGGGCAGTTTCTGATGACACCCATCAGAAATGCACACAGACCCAAACAAGAACTCCATAATGAGGCACATGCACAGACCAGAATAATATTAGTGCGTGTGTTTGCAATGCTCAAGTCACAGTTCCAGTGCCTGGACACATCTGGTGGAGCCTTGCAGTACTCACCAGCTACATGTACCCAAATTGTCCTCGTATGTGCCATGCTACACAATATGATCCTGTGGAAACAGCTGCAGCAGGAACAGCATGGTGCAGGGCCACACAGTCCCCCACCAATGCCAAAGCCTGCACAGGGACAGAGTGACTCGGAGGAGGAACAACCTGAGCCTGCCTCAGTAGGTAGAAGGAGGTGTGCCCATTATGCCCTGGCCTTGGCAAAGAGGCAACAGATAGCACATACACTTTACCAGGAGGGAACCAGGGAATGACAACTCTCTCTGACACTCACATACAGTAAAAAGGATGCCAAACATTACACTACCTGTACTCAACCATGTGTAGGGAGTGTACTATGTGCATCCGACATAGGCAGCCCTGTAGCACCACCCTCAATACTGGGACACCCACAAGGTAAGTGAATCACACATGCCAGTCAGGGGGGTTCACATATCGATCAACAGTCAGAGCCCGCAGGACAGGTGTAGACAAACACAAACAAAGCTGTGCTATGAGCTCTGAATGATGCCTATGGGTAACCTCCCCCCAGGCCTACACAGATCGATGACCTCAGGTCAGGCAGTGGGATGTCAGTTCTGAAGGGTAGGAAGTCTGAAACTAATATGTAGGTAAATAAAAGCTAAGATCTGTAGTACACTGGTATGCCTCTAGGCAGCATGATAGGTAAGACTACAGAATGAAATGAAGTACCTGACATAACAGTACAGTCATTGCAAATGTGTACAAGTGTCAGGTCTGTGCCCCATCTTACGTAGACATGTAGTTACAGGCAGGTGTGCCCCCCCCAATCCTGTGTAGACATGTAGAAATAGTTAGGTGTGCCCACCCCCATCTTACGTAGCAATATAGTAACAGTCAGGTGTGCCCCCAAAGCCTGTGTAGAAATGTAGAAATAGTTAGGTGTGCCCCCAAACTATGTAGAAATGTAGTAACAGTTGGGTGTGCCCCCCCAATCCTGTGTAGAAATGTAGAAATAGTCACGTGTGCCCCCACCATCCCATGTAGAAATGTAATAACAGTTAATGCCATGTGATCGATGGATACCTTACAGTATGCTACCTGTAGGTGTACAACACATAGATCAGCACTGCATTACAGACTACCTGGACTTGATCCACACATTCACTACAAACGGGCATACTGGGCATGTTCACACACTTAGAGAAATGAAGGCAATATCAGTCAACAACACACTGAAAGGTCATACCGGGCATGCTCACACACATGAAGGCCCTGTCTGCAAACACCAGTGGACCAGACATAACTGGCAGTCACAGATGTTAGTGCAGACACTCCTCAGTATGCACTACACATGCTTTGCACACACAGTGGACAGGAATACAGACATATATCTAAAGACAACACACTATAATAAGCCAAAGCTAGACGTACATAGATGTGTGGAAGAAGGTGCCTGTGACAAGGAGCCATTTAGGCCTATCCCACACAGCACACAGCCAAAGGGCCACAACCACATGAGGTTCAGATGTCACTCACTGTAGATACTAGCCACCGGTATCTGTCAGCAGTACAGACTATGTGGTGCATTTGCTAGCTGCGCAACATGACTGTACAAGGAAGTTGTCATCCAGCATCTGTATACACATACCTGTAAAATATGACCCTGTGTGTGCCCGCTTGTGGTGTGTAAATCTCTAGATTAATGGGTTATGGCCCATGCACACACACTGCCATCCCCTTAGCCCTACTATGACAAGTCTGCTGAGGTCATCCACTGTGAAATACACCTTTGGGAGAGTTGTAGCCCAGTAATCTCTGTGGTATGTCCCATAACTGCATACTGCTGTAGTGTGATGAACTAGTTAGATAGGAGTTCTAATTCCAGACTTGGCAAGTTTGTGTGTGTGTCTGTCTGTGTAGAGAGCAATGCTTTTTAGGGTAGTCATACTCCCTACAATTGAAATGCACTACTTTGGTAAGGCTGCTGATGTCATCCATCTAGAAATACACCTCTGGGAAGATTATATCCCAATAATCTCCAAAGCACATCCTGTAACTGCGTACTGCTGTAGTGTGATAAATTAGGTAGGTGTTCAAATCCCAGACTTGGCAAGTGTGTGTGTGTTTGTCTGTGTAAAGAGCAATGCCTTTTAGGGTAGTCACACTCCCTACAATTCAAATACTCAACTTTGGCAAGGTTTCTGATGTCATCCACCTAGAAATACACCTCTGTGAAGATTGTAGCCCAGTAATCTTTGTAGCGCGTTCTATAACTGCATACTGCTATAGTTGGATACATTAGTTAGGTAGGTACTCTAATCCCAGACTTGGAAAGTGTAGGTGTGTGTCTGTCTGACTCTGTCTGTATAGAGAACAATGCATTTTAGGGTAGTCACACTCCCTACAATTCAAATGCTCAACTTTGGCAAGGCTGTTGATGTCATCCACCTAGAAGTACACCTCTGGAAAGGTTGTAGCCCAGTAGTCTCCATAGCGCATGTCATAACTGCATACTGCTGTAGTGTGATATAGAACTCTGGTAGGGTTCTAGTCCCACCCATGGCAGCTCTGGATGTTTTGTGAGTGTTTCAATGTCTGTGTAGGGATCAATGCATTTTAGCCTATCCACACTCACTACATTTTGAATGTCCTACTTTGGCAAGCCTGCTGTCATCCAGTGTGATATACACCATTGGGAAAGGAGTACTCCAGTAACCTCCATGGTGTGTACTATAACTGCGTAGTTCTATAGTGTAACAAACTAGTTAGGTAGGGGTTCTACTCCCAGACATGACAGGTGTGTGTGTGGGTGTGAGTGTGTGACACCTGTGCCCAATGTAGAGCGGGTTTTGCAAATTTCTTATATGGTGGCCCTAGTATATATCACAATGTCCACCATATAAGAAATGTCCAATTAACTAGCTGAGAGACTGGGGTGTAAATCCATACCCATACATATGACGTCAAGGCTAGGCAATCACAGTTAGCAACCCCAGTATTGACCAGAGCATACTCTCAACCCATGTCCCATACACACACACACACACACACACACACACATGCCTACACACACACACACACACACACACACACACACACATGCCTACACACACACACACACACACACACACACACACACACACACACACACACACACATGCCTAGGCAACAGCCAATATGTGGGTAGTACACTGCATATTGGCCACTGATAGTAACTATGGAGTGATTGCAGTGGGCTACAGAGGGCATGGCACCCTGTCCATCTGTCCAATAGGCACGCACATGCAGACAGTGCACCTTCCTCATGCACCCCCTCTGGACACCTGCAACACCTATGGTGCCATCACATGTGTACAGACTGTGGTAGATGTCATCGTTCTAGGTCCCGTCCTATCTGATGTTACATGCTGCTCCACTGTATGTTACCATATAGGCTTACATGTTTGTAGGGCCATACACACATATGTCCCATACCACAGACAGGCATCAGGCCACACTGTGTAATGGCTCAGTATATGTAGGGTTAGTGTGTGAGTGGCACATATGAGGATGGTGTTGGACAGATAGTCCACATACTGTAATATTATGCTAGCTTGCCATATGTGGCTGTGGCTGTGTTCACATTGGCTGTGGTTATGCACTTTCACACAGGTGTATCTTACCCTGTGCTGTGACATGCCTGTAGAGCCTGCTATATATGCAGGTACATGTGCATTCTCCCATAGGTGATGTAGGCCAGTGTTGAGCCAGTCTGCCTGTAGCCTGCACAGTGCTTTGTTAAATGCCTAGCAGCTTAGTGTACTTACCCAGTGAGATGTCATGTCCAGATACTTGCCAGATGTATTGCTGCTGGGCTTCCCTTAACAGTCATGTATATCAGACAGAGCAGTGGGATGCTGTACAGATGCATGTCAATATCTAGTGGGTGGTATGTGGCCATGGCAACTCTGTACCAGCAGTTATTATGTGTCAGGACAGACAGGGGTGTGTAAATGCCTAACTTTGGGGGTGAATGTATACCAGTTGTTATGTGTTATACCCATCTACATGGCTGTTAACATCCATATTGTCAGGCTTGGTCCACATGTTCTGCACTTAGGGGTTCTGTGTATACCTCTGGACTGTACAGAGTGTGTCAGAATGTCCAAATCTATTGGCCAATATCTCTGCTGTAGTCCACAGGAGCATTCCATGCTTGCAGCGGTACTGTACTATGATGTCCTTAGGATGTCTGTCAGTAGCCAATGGTGCACATGTGAAAAACAGATGTGACCTTCCACACACACCATGTCTGCGAATACAATCCCTATTAAAGTAGCAATAGTCTACTAATATACCTGCTATACATACCTGACATCCCCTTGCACTACAAAGTTGGGACTAAAGGGGGCTGAGGTAGGGCTCACCCCATGTTCCGGACATATGTTGAATATATATTTACATATGATTATCCAGATATCTATACAGATAATTACACATGTACATATAGACATATATAGATGGGTGTGTGTATATGTACATAGATATGCATATACACACCCAGTTATATACATATACAGAGCATTATATGTCTACACACATGTGCAGATAGTGATACATATGCACATATACGTATACCACGCTGCCATTCATGACAGAAGTCCACTGCTGTTGTATCCCCAACACATACGTTGGGGCTGGGGCCATATATGTGTGGCCTTCACCTACACAATACATGTGTGCCCATATGCACTCCAAAGGCCAGTGTTTGTAACAGTGGTATATGGCCCTGTATTATTGAGTCTAGGGGGGATGCACCATACATAACCTAGGCTGTTATAAAATGTGAGGGTATCAGGGGTGAGCTTGCTTAAGGTATATGGATGCACAGTACCATACATTGCACCTATCTTGACATTACTTACATAAAGTGGGTTATTGCGGCCTACTGCCCCCTGCCATACAGACTATTCTGTTTGCCATTGTGCCTGTGATGGTGTCAGTTATGCCTTGTTATGTAACAGTTACATCCCAGTTGGTCAACTAAAGTCTTTACCACGTAGTGATTGCGTACAGAGTGTAGACAGAGGCTGCTGGACTATACACCTGCATCACTTACTGTTAATTGTGTGGTATCCTGTAGCCCAGTCTGTCTTCACTATTGCACGATATGGAGGGCTTGGCCTGGACAGCAACAGTTGTGAACCTTTCCAGACTACTGTATTAGTATAACTGTTTCACAGTTGCATTACTCTGTTTATATGGATGTCAGTGTCTGAACAGCTATATGACATGGCATATCACACTGTAATAGTACACAAATAGAGGTTTTCCATTTCTGCAAACTGGTGTGTGGTTTTTTATCCTATGACTTCTCTGTGGGTATATGTTGCAAGCACCGAATGTCATTTGTATGGGTGGCTCATCCAGTGTCCAGTTGTTAGGGTATTAACTGTAGGTATAGTGGTTGTTCCATATTGTGTGCGCCTACTATATAAGTATCTTACTGTACATATCTCTGCATACGTATGTGTAGTCACATGTATATATATATATATATATATATATATATATATATATATATATATATCTGTATCTGCATATATGTGTCTGTGTATATGCATCCTGGGGATGTTGATAGCTTTCACATTTTATATTCCTATGGGAGCCAGACTGTACTGCATGATATGTTACCAATACCAGCCTGACATAATACAGGTGGAATGTAGTACTGTTAACATCTTGTGCCCATGTCATGTCAGGACCTGGTTATGGTATCTACAACACTTAGTAGTGTACTGCAGGGCAGACATGTTTGGCTGTGAGGGGGTGGATATACCTATTTGTACAAGACGTATATTGTTTGGGGCCTCTCAACCCCATTAACGGTGCATGTGGACAGATATGATTTAGTTAATCTCCCATTGATATCTACACATGTATGTCCATATATACCTATATGGGTATAAATATCTGCTTACATATATATATAAATAACTATGTCCGTATATACCTACATAGATATATATCTGCTTACATATATGTAACTTGCTGTGTATATGTAGACATATAGGTATAGACATATACATGTGTTGATGTAAGCATTCGCATGAACATATGTTCATATATATTTATATATATGTATATTTCTCTCTCTCTATATATATATATATATATATATATATATATATATATATATATCTACATATATAGATATGTTGTAGCTGTTAGATATTAATATATTTACATACACACATACATCTATATGTTGGACTACATTCTCTGTACTGTTTAATGACTGGGCTGGATGATATATTTTTGAAATCATCAGGGTTATGTATATCTGGCATGGCTTAGTAGTAAATCACTTTGTCTAGGGTGTGCAGGGTCCTTGGTTCGAGCCTTGCAGAGTCTGTTTATTTTGTTGCTGGGCAGAACATGGTCTGTTGGATACAGAGTGATTAAGGCACTTTAGAGCAGTTGTAAGCGCGTTTACGTGGGTTTGCGTGGAAGTAAGCACTGCTAACTTCCAGTTACAGTTTCTTATACTCAGTTAGCTTCTAAATTGCTTAACCAGTGTAGACATTGCTTACTCCTGTGCAAACAGGCTTAGACCCGCTTACTGCTGCTTAAAAGTGCTTACTCCCACTTTCCCCTGTGGTAATTTCTTCAAAAGAAAAGAAAAATGGGTTGATAAGAAAGTGGTGAAAAAGGGGCACAAAGAGGGAAAGACAGTAGGGAAAATAGCTAGGGATATGCAGAAAGGGTACAGGGAAGGTCCATAGCTGTCCATTTCTTCTACAGCAACAGCTGTGCATATACACTGAATTTGGAGGTAGATTTGGACACTCAAACCCCTGGGAGAGGGGTGAAGACAACAATAATAAGTTGTGATGCCAATTAGACCAGGTTACATATGCCCAGTGGACATCTGTGTGAAATGGACAGCTATGTATGAGGCACGATTTTTTGTGGGAACAGATTGCCCTTTTTTTCTTTTTTTCAGAAGAGAGTGGGATGTTGGGGAGTTGTAGTAGGTATATTTGGGGAGGTAGGTTGGGTAAGTTAACAGACAAGACACACAAGACACATACAGTTGCAGTATATGACATGTGTGGGGTAAGCACCTTGATGGGGAGGGGTGTTGACATATTGGAAGCCCACAAGCCCCCCTAGTGGTAACAGTGGAACTGCGGTCCCCACCCATGGGCAGTCACCACTGCACCTTCACAGCCCCAAAGGTGGCTGTGCTGGGGGCTGAGCCGCAGAGCCAGGCTGACTCTCTAATCATGACATGCATCCCTCGAGCGGGCGTAGAAGATCACCAAACTGCTTGCTGATCACTCTATGCACCACAATCCTGACCTGGCGATGGGTGACAGGTGCCTGTCCACACCCACACCCAGGGGGGGTATTGAGCCCCATCCCCTGAGGTGGTTCCACCTGAAGGTGGTGCAGGACCAACGGTTGGGCCCCAGATATGGGGTGCCCAGTGCCACGGCCAGCTGAGATGGGATAGGTGGGTCCGGTGGGATCGGCCTTCCCAAGCGTGCTATAGTGTTTAGATTTCATCATCATATATGGGTTAGTAATAGTCAACACATTCCAGGGTTAGGTATAACAGCATGCATAGATATTCCCATTAACCCAGAGACCAGATAAAGAACAGTTGCATAGCAAACAAAACACATGCATATATGGGACCACAGTAGTAATAAGAACAGCATGCAGGTACGTTGATAGCACCATGCCAACAATGTTGGAATATTTCCATATGGCACATGCATGGGAACCATTAAAATATTTATTAAACAATTGGACATTATCAGAGTCATTACATACCAGTTGGGGTGGGTATGATGATTATTGTTGGAGATAAGGTGGGGGGAGAGAAAGATGTCAATTAACAAGTAGTATATTCCTGTAGTCCACATTACTTTCCTAGTCAGTGCAGTTATCTGTACCTTACAAGTCTTATTACAATACCCTATAGCCTTATTTTGGACAGCGATATGGCTGTTGTCATCATTACACATGAACCGGTTTTACCTGCAGTATATACATCTTACCTGATATACCTGTGTAGGGAATTTTTGTTAACACTGACTAACTGTTTGTACACATACGCCCGAATTATGGGTTGATGTTTTGCACTATACTATCCAACTCTTTCTGCACAGACTCTGGCCATGTGATGACCACATGCTGGTGTGCCTGAACATATCTAGAATATTGCCTTCTTCCACCTTTAGTGACCCGACACACACACATACATGCTTTCTTACACAGTTATATTATGTAGCACAGTGTGGGTGACAGTGACCAGTGACACTTTATTATTCAGCGAAACTGCAACACTCACAATCCCCTACAATACCAAGCTGATAATACCAGTACAGGTTATATTGGTCTGTATTTCTCAGCACAGTGTTCATATCCAATGTACCTGTAGGAGCAATGTTTGTTAGTACTACCTGACTGTTGCCACACAAAGTTCCATATTACACATTAGTATTATGCACATACAGCTCACTCTGTTACTGTACACACTCTGGTCACAGCTTGACAACATGGGAGTGTAGAAAGGACATACTTGAAATATTACTCTCCTAACAGTTTCGGGGGTCGCTACAGTGACAGGTGTGTTCTCATGATGGTTGACAATCACTTGTATTCCCTGTTTGCTGGCTACACATTTGGGATGATCCCACTGACCTACCAGGGGGACAGGCAGCAGATATGGGCACATATACGGGACATTCAGGCCTCATGTGTACAGTTGTGGGGTATGAATCGCTATGCAGTCTAATTCTACTCCCAAGATTCAGATCATGGCTGTGTCTGCTACAACCTAAACACTGTCCATCACAGTTGTGTCTGCTATATTGATATTGCTGTATATCTCCCAGTCTGCTTTCTGTCTTATTACTCCCCTGTGCTTATGCATTCTGACCTTGTATAACAACACTCTTATACAGATTTCCTAGACAGTTATATATTGTAGGACAGTGTGGGCAACAGTGATGTGTAATACCTCACTATTCAGAGCAACTGCATATCATTCTTGTATTTCTGGCCACAGTGTTGGTATTTGATAGACCTGTGGGAGGAATGTTTATTAGCACTACCTGAATGTTCCCACACACAGTACCAGGTTCCACATTACTATTATGCACATACATCTTACTCTGTTACTGTACACACTCTGACCACAGCTTAACAAGTTGGGATGTAAATGGGACATACGTGGCTTCTTAGTCATATAAGGTATTGGGGAGTTGCTAGTGTACCAGATTTGTTGTCATAGAAGTGTGTCAATCAGTTGTATTTCCTGTTTGCTGCCTATATGTCTGGGATCATCCCACTGATTTCCCAGGGGGCACGTTGATAGGCAATATATATGGGCCACATTTATTAAACATTCTGCACATATCTGTATAGTTGTGGGGTATGATTCTGTATGTAGACTACACTGGCAGGATTCGAACTGTGGCTGTGTGTGCGCTATAAAAACAACAGTTCACATCTCAGTTGCATGTGCTATTTGGTTTTTGTTGTCTGCATTTCCTCTGTTTATTGTCTATGTGTCTCTCAGTTGTACTGTATGGCCTCTGAGGATTACATCTGTCATATACAGGCATTCCTACACATTCAATTTATGGTGCATGGTGCGGGTAACAGTGCTTAATACAACAGTACTATTACATGATTGCAAATCCACATTACCATATGATACCAGAATATACACATGCAGTCCAGCAGTTAGACCTGTTTTGTAAGGATATTACACTTTTATTGACATACAAACAATATAAGACTCTTCCTGCCATATTCTGTAATGTATGCAGTACTTGCCTTGAGCAATACAGGTTTTATACTAGCAATTCATTTACTACTACTTTTATTTTTATTTCCTATGACAGTAAAATCATGAGTATTACTGACCTGCCTCACGTCGCAACCTCACCAGGCGGCTGATGTGGGCCTCCTGGTTTGTGGCCCAGTCCACTGCAGCTGTGGGGGACATAAGCGGAATATTGATATTCCTGAGCTGGCAATTATTACACACATACTGGGGTGATACTTACACATGTCTGGAACATCCCCTGATGTTCTAGCCTCTTGGAGCCATTCCTCCAAGAGGTCCCCCTTCCGCCACTTCAGGTCGGCATAGTGGTGCCTGACCTGCTCACCAGTTTGGGTATACCAGTGATACTGGTGAGATCACGGGTGAGATGATCCCAGGCCTCTGCCTTATATTGGGAGCCCTGGTACTGGTCCTGCAGCAGTCTCTGTGCATGCTCTTTAACTAGGAGGCCTGGCATGACCTTGGACTCCTGGATGCACCAGTGCTGCACCCAGAAGTGCACTCCTTCTCCCCTTACTGCCATAGTGCCTGCAAGGGGAAGCTAAACCAGTTATGATATGTATTCCCACCTCTTGGGTTTAAATAGGGCCGATTTCCCACACTTTTGCGTGATTGTCCATATTTGAAGAGGCTAAGCTATGGGCAAACATGCTTACCTAAGGTTTGCATTGTTTAAAGGGGTATATCACTGGGCACAAAGAGTTAGCTGGTCTACACATTGCTCTCACTTCCTAAGCTGGCCTGTGCAATGCTTAGCATTGCTTACATTAGACCTTCATTATAATACCTTTTTGGCATTGTGTTATTCATTACATCTTATATGTATGCCTGGTATCCCTGATTGATGTGAATGTACACTCTGTGGGGTTCTTGTGTTTTATTGGGGACGTCAACACTCTATTGCAATTACAACTCACTTCTGGGCTTACTGCTGTACTCCAGTTCACATATTTATGTTATTTAGTGGGTTATGGCACATATGACTGTATACTTATGCCTTTCACAGGTTCAGTTTGGTTATACTATGGTGAGGACTTGTTTGCTACTACCTCATTCTTCTGTACTTCTGTGATAGCTTGGTGGATAACTACTGGCAGTATGGTGTATAGGGTCCTGGGTTCGAGACCTGCATGGCTGTTTATTTTGTTGATGGGCAGAACAAGGGCTATTGGCTACAGAGTGATTAAGGCAGTTTTGAGCAGTTGCAAGTGGGTTTGTGTGATGGTAAACACTGCTAACCTGCCATTACATCTGCTTACAGAGAGTTAGCTTCAGAATTGCTTAGCCAGTGTAGGCATTGCTTACCGCCATGCAAACAGGCTTAAGACTGCTTACTAGTGCTTAAATATGCTTACTGCTTATTTGTGCTTACACCTGCTTACTAGTGCCTTATTCATTATGCAAACTGACACCTCACATGTGCATTTACTGCAGTACTCCAGTTCATAATTATATGTTATTTAGTGAGTTATGCAACAAAAGTATTGGTCATAACGTGCTTTACCATGTAAAATGGAATGTACTGCAGTGGGATTCAAACCGGGAATGCCTGCTCATAAGGTGAATGCTCTGCCCACTACACTATTGTTATGCTGCTTCAGTTGCATATATCTTCATTGTTATCCTGGTCAGCCTTTTAAGCTGCTTTAACCGTAGCTAAGCGATAGACACACCTGCGCAACCTATGGTTAGCTGTAATTGGATTTCTTCATTTTATTTCTACCTTCTGTTGCTATTATACACAAGGGGGACTGCTGGTGGGGATATGTGGCCACCTGTGAGCAGTCTTGCTCATTGCGTACCCCTTTCTGCTAGTCTACATTGTGGGGGCATGTTTATTTTGAGAGCTCCGCTCTCAGACACACACTCTGCACTCTTACATGCTCCATGTAAGCCTAGGAGCTCGGGAAGCGCGCATCATTAATATGCATGGCGCGCTGACGTCCTGCTCCTAAATGGTCGCTTCCATGCAGGACTTAGCTAGTTTTGCATGGAAGATTAGTACATCCAGGGGAGGGTTTGTACAGTACTGAGCTTCAAGGATGTGTCCACAGGGTACCCTACTGGAAAAGAACAGAAATGTATATAAATTATATACCTGTGCAGATGTATATGTTTTAACTGCAGAAAATAGGACATACAGAGTTAACTTGCAAAACCTCAAGAAAATAGCTGAAATTAAATTGTTTTATGATTGTGCTATAAATGTTATCTCTCAGTTTCAGTGCAGTAGCAGACACAATGTCAAGAGACAGAAGTTTTTTTCTATTGTCTTCAAAGAAAAGTAATTACTAGGTTGGAGATGTAGTAGTGTTTTATTCTTTTATGACTTCCAGGATCTGCAAACATCTGAGAGATATGTATTTTTCACAAGAAGATGTCAAATGCTGCACTGGGGTTTTAGCTTGGGAACTAAAGTCAGGTGACAAAAAGTGATGTCATCCAAGCTAACCCAGTAGTAATGTTTGATATTAATTTAAGATCTCTCTCAGAGAGAGGGACTGTGCATTTTGTATTTTGCCTTTGACCTAGGAAGAACATTCATTCATCACCACCTTCTCCACTTGCCTTGCTGTAAGTAAGTTTTTAGGGCATAGTAACTCTTTTATATTCAGATAGGAATATAGTAAAGTATAGCTTAGATATTTTCTTTATTTATTTGAGACTGCCCTGCAATGTTGTTTTAAATATTTCCTGTGATCTTGAACTCTGATGTAACTGATTACTTACTGAGTATTGTCTTGTTCTTTTACTATTTATTTATTATTAAATATATTTAAACCTATCTTTGTGGCTGATATCTGTGAGACATATTTAAGCTCTTAGAGTACTTGCATATCTATTTGGTGACACTGTACAGGCCACTCCTAAATAACCTTGCTCTTGGTCAGACTACCATTTGGATCATTAGTAACATTACACAGTAGGATTGGACAACCTTTGTTAAGGGCCTTTCAGTAGCGGATAAAGAGTTGGCTGGTGGCAGCTGGAACTACCTTATAGACTGGGCAGAAGGGGGCATAGCTAAGAAGCCTGTGCCAGCCTTTCCCATGTGTATGTGCGTGTGTTTGTATTTATGTCAAATTTCAAAGTGTGTTTATGTATTAGATACTTGGGTAGGGACATGAAGCACTGGTTGGACAGAGAGGGTGCTTGAGGTTTTGGCTTGGCCACTCATCTGAGATCTCAACCCTATAGCTGTACCAATGGGGAGTCTTACTGGGGATATGTAGAAAAATGGAGAAACCAGCACCAGAATGACTGCGATCTCTGTGTGCTGTTAAGGGAAATTGCATTTTACTGTGTATGTACTTGTCATCATCTCAGTGTGTACATTTCACACTGTTGCCAGTGGTGAGGATCCTTGATTACTGGGCAAGTGAAGGGGCATCACAAATGGAACTCTGGCAAGAAGAAGTATGGCAATCATCACTAAAAATATTAAAGAGTAAAGGACACAGAATGGAGCCTTGTGGGACCCCCGTGGTGTTAGGGAGGCATGGAGAGAAAGGGCGTTGCAATTTATTAGCTTGCTGCCTATTCAGTAGGTAGCTTGAAAACCACTGAAGTGGGGGTAGGCTGAGGATTGATAGCTGGTAAAAAAGTTTTGTATGGGAAACAGTGTCTAAAGCTTTTGATAGATCAAGGGATAGTGAAGAGACTAGTTTACCAGAACCCCTAGCCTTATTTATAGTTTCAGTGAAGGATAGTAGGGCAGTTATAGCACTGTTACCTGGCCAAAAGCCATGTGTTGTGGAAAAGATGGTTAAGTAACTGTTTCTGAATGCATTTTCCAGAATCTTACAGAGCATAGACAATATGGCATTGGGCAAAAGTTGTATACTTAGTGCACTTGCCTTCTTTGTGTGAGGCAATGATATAGGACTTTTTACCAAGACTAGGGGCATAAGATTCCAGTATGGATCTGTTGATAAGAATACTAATTGGATAGGTTATGGAATTTGCAGCCATTCTAAGGTATTTGGGAGGGAGGTTGTCTGCTGATGTAGAGCAAGGCTTAAGTTTAAGTAAGATGTTTTTTTTATTAAGGTTGTAGTGTCTGGTTTAAGACCAAAAGAGGCTATGCTGGTTGCTATGAATTGGTTGGCAGCAGGATAAGAACTTTTGTTAGTGACAGGAGAAGAGACTGAAGTAGGAATACAGATATTTTGAAGAGAGATGATCAATAGTTGTGATGTGGTTGAAGTTAAGCTGGCAATACTATCGATAAAGTAATTATTGAATTTTTGTGCTATTTGGGTAACATAGGTTTCTGGGCATGGGCTAGTGTGTTTATTAGAACTTGGTTTAAGTAAGGATATTAGAGAGGACCAGAACTTCCTGTGGTTATGTGGGTGATGTCCCTTGGGGTCATAAGATATTTACTTGGTTTAGACAGCCAGGGGAAATGATTGGCTTTGATTCTTTTTGTAGGGGGGGGGGCTAGGCTGCCAAGGATGTTAAGAAATATAGTGTTGAATTTTTTTACAGCTGTGTCTAGAGGGAATTTTTTTAATATGGACCATTCAGTGGCACTTAGAGAATCATTGAATGTCTGTTGTTTGAATTTTGTTAAGATTGTGGGTTGTTTTGTGTATGTGTTCTTTTGATTGAGGAGTGATGGTTTTATGCATATAGGTGGATAGGTGGTCACATGCTATATCTGGACATGTTCCAGAATTAATGAATTTAATAAGGTGGAAACCAGTATCCAGTCAAGGACTGAGCTTTGGTCTGCAGTTTTGTTAAACCTTTTTTGGGTATTAATACGTTGTGTGAACCTGAATAGTGTCAGAGTACAGGGTGAGAAGTCAGAGGTAGTCTTGTTGGTTGATATTGACATCCCTTATTATGATAGTCTCACAATTAATTGTAGAAGATGTCCAGGATAGGATATCTTCAGGTATGGGAATATTGTTTCTAGGTGGGATGTAGAGCACAACAATACAGGAACTTTTTGGCCAATTTAGTTTTAAGGAATAAACTAAAATAAGTATTTATGTTAAGGAACAAACTAAAATAGGAATTTTAGTTTACTGATCTGCTGAAGTTGGTGTATATCTCTTGTTTTGGTATCTAGGGGACTGTTTGTGTTTGATTTGTAAAGGTACTAGAGATCCTGGACAACTCACCTCATTGCTCAGAAGGCAAGGCCAAAGTCTCTTCTGAGGAGCCAATACAATACAAAAAAGAGGAGCAGTGCTTCTAGTCTTTTCTGATAGCTTAGGGATTGTAAGCCTGTGATCCTGTTTGTTATGAATCTTAGGGGACTTTCCCCCTCTTTGATATGTGATGAGGTACATCTCAAAGGGGGCATTGTACTCTGTAAATGGTATGATCAGTGCTGAATGCAAGGAGACAGTAATCTGTTTAGACCTGAATGATATTCTCTTGGTGATCAGCTGTGCCAAGTAGAAGAATTACCCGACAATTATTATTACATGGTAGCCAAGCAGAGGTCCAGGCTCCCAGGGTTCTAACTACCTATTTTGAAATGGGGCATTGTCACTGCTATATGGTGGGTCTTGGTTTGTCTTCAAATGCAGCAATGTTGATTTTTTTAGCATTTAATTTAAGATTATTTTCATTGAACCAGGCATTTATAAGTGTAGGTTCCTGCTGTAGGGCTTCTGTGTCAGAGGAAGATTTGAGAATGACTCCCAGTTTTTGGACATCCACAAATTTGGTTAATCATAGGTCTTGTTTTTTAGTCTGTAGGTTGAGAAGTAAATACTGAGCAAAAGCTGTCTTGGCACCAATCCCTGTGAGACACCACTAGCCACCATCATGTTCTCTGATGGTTTCTCTACTACCAGCACCTCTCTTGTCCTGCCTTTTATCCAATTTGCTATCTAGTTTCTCACATAGGGATCTATATATAATGTAATTATTTTTTTTTATTAATTATGCTAGCATAGGGTAGAGTTCAAATGCCTTGACCAGATCATAGTAAGCTGTGTGTATAGTGTGACTGCTGTCAACAGCTTGTGCCACCTCCTCAAAGAAGTCAATCAGGTCCACTTCACACCAGAGCCTGACCAACCCAGCCTTTAGAGCCAATCCTTATCCCAAAGTTACAGATGTAGCTTGCCAACTTTCCTTACCTACACTGCTCTATCTTTTACAAAACCAAATTGCTGTGGATCTAGCCTGATGAGACTTTAATTGTTGGTGTTAATCAATTCTATTACAATGTGCTCTGTGGTCTTATCTGTTATAACGCATTCTATGGTCTTATAAATGAGACTCTTCAAGATAAGGGACGTATGATATCCGAGGGCAGTAGTTGGGCTACCTTTTTGAAGTAGCATTAGCAGTGCTTTATACCATATTTGCCGGACTGAGTCTATAGCCAGGCTCAGATTAAATACCTTATATAGAGGTTCCACCAGGGTGTGTTTGGTATCATTTAACAAAACAGCCCAGTATGTTATCTGGCCCCATGGAAGAGGTGTTCTTAGTTTTTTATAGTGCTTTCAGTGCATTTTCTTTGGGGGAGATGTGAGGGTTGAGAGCTACAGGGATCATAGGGCTTTGCTTAGTCATCTTAGTAGTGACATTTGCACTGAGTTTATTTATTAGAACACTGGTAGTGTCCATCCAGTCTAATTAGATTTTGTCATTTGGTGTATGTTCTGTACATAGCTAATAGGTAAATCTAGGCAGTTAGCCTGCAGACTATTACATGCCTAGGCAATACCAACATAGTGGTCAAAACTGAGAATCAAACTTTGTACCTTGCATATGGTGAGAGAAATAGTTTGAAATTATGTTATTCTCCAACTCACTTGCACCATCTTAGTTTTCTAATGTAACTAAGGAAGAATTTGTAATTTTTCTTTGCTTCAGAGGCCAACCTGAGTTCAAGGGATGCCCTAATAGAGCTAATAATCTAATTTACAGACCATCATTTATAAACTAAGTAGGACTGTCAAGCATCTCGTTTCATGCTGACACATACCAGATCCCCCCAGAATGACATAATTTATCTTTTCTTTGTACCTATGCATCATATATGGAAAGGGGTGATTCCACTTAGTATCAGGGTTTTGCCTGAATTTGTGACATGTATAGAGATATCAAATATGTCTATCTGTGTCTTCCTCAGAGTGTTTTGCCCCAAGTCATTTGCCCACACATACACAACTACCATTTTGCAGTTATATTTGTCTGGTGCAAAAGTCATTTGGTCCTTGAAATATCAGAGATCCTGATACCTGAAAGAGAACTCACTTTCACTCTCTCTTTGTCCAGCCTACTGATTTGGGAATCTGTGTGTTTTACTGTTTAGTCAGCAATTGCTAGAACATTTTTTGTTTTTGTAGAATGGTCTGATCTTTTGGAAATGAGACTCTGCCTTATGGTGACTCTTAGTTAAAAGTGAGATGTTATGTGCTGTGCTGTTTAATTTTGACTTTCGCTAAGATTTGATCCTTCTTGGTCTAGCTGGCTTAGGTAATGATTAACAGTGCCAACATATGACTTTACATTATATGTCAGGGTTGGGTGCATAGCGTGTGATGTCAGTGCAATGTTCACAGTCTGTGTTTTTTGTGAGATTGAGGCCTTCATATTTCTTAAGTATTTGTACCTCTCACAAAAAGAGTTATTTGTGCTTAATAGGAATTATCTGTGAGCAAAGGGCAGTTAATAAACTGCTTTAGGCTGCCTAATGCTTTGAGGCTGGTGACAGAGGGGACACAAGAAGGCAGACCCATGTTGTGCAGTGTGAAGTAAAGTTTGATTTATCTGAGTTGCAGAGTTTAAATAAGACAGAGATTTATGGTCTATTGAGATACACTTGGGTAGATGGCACAGTTATGTATGTATGCCTATTTAAGTAAACTTGTAACTTGAGTATATATATTCAACTGTGCTAACATAGTTTAGGGCCCTTCCTTAACATTAGTGTTCATAGGTTCATAGGTTGATACTAGGCTATCTGCCCTAGGGTATTTATAAACCTAGCCAGAGTGTGTTTGACTTTCGCCACCCTTTTAGATTAGTTGACTGTGCCTCTGTATAGTAGGTCACAGAAGGTAGCCCTTTTAAGGTTAGTTTACTGTACCTCTGTCAAGCAGTGACACAGAAGAGATCCTAGGGGTAAACTTACGATCTCCCAAACACTCGTCAAGATTTCTCTTCAAGAGGGTCAGTGAGGGGCTCTGCCTAACATGGATTGGGATTTTGTTCCAGAGTGAGGGGAGCCTCTGGGATATGAATCTGTCCCTCCAGCATGTCCTATTTATTTCTGTGCTGAGGTTCAAGTCCCTGGAGCGTGTAGCTCTAAGGGATTTGGATTTCCTGAGGTGAAGCATGTCCATTAATTCTGGGTTGGACATGGCTTTATACGTCAGACACAGATCGCCTCTGAGTAGGCGGTACGCAACTGAGTAGAGCTGGAGTTTCTTTAGCCGAACTGCATAGGGCATCCTATGGGCTAAGTTGCATGATGTATTGCCACTAGGGTGCTACATGGATGGCACTTTGTGTTATACAACTACACACAGCTTGCTGCAGCTGTATGTGATAGTAGTCTAAGTATTTATCAGATCTGGGTTAGTTGGGTTGTACTAGGTATAGTTACAACTGAGTGTGATTGTGTCTATAGAGTGCATGCTGCAGACCATCTGTTCTAAGCACAGCTCTGTGCAATAAAAAATAATCAAGGAAAATGAAAACATCTAAGCCTCTAACAAATGTTGATTATCTTCCCAGAAATGCAGCAATCTTCCGCACTGTTACCAAGACTAACCAACACAAACTCTAGATGACTCATACCCTTGATTAAAACTGTTTGCTCTAAGTTTGAAAAATGAATAATATACAGCAAATAAATGTAATAACACTAATTTACCCACTTAGCACATAAACCACTTGCAAACTGTAAAACCACTCCAGTTAATAGCTGTAACTTTAAACAAAGAGAGATATTTTGTTTGTTTTCTGTCATGCACAGGAGCTCAGCTTCCAAGTGTCTTGGAATAATACAGCAATGGCTGAATGCTTGTGCAATATAAATTAACAGGGAAACTGAAAGTGCCAATGAAAACCAGATAAAGTTCTTACCTATGGCCCATTCACTCTCTATCAATGTGGCAAAGATAATCCAAAAGGAATCTTCATTCTGTTAGCCATCAGAATAGTTTGAAATGTGTATGCAGGCATCAGTAAGCTAACTA
Organism: Protopterus annectens; assembly: GCF_019279795.1. Taxonomy (NCBI): domain Eukaryota; kingdom Metazoa; phylum Chordata; order Ceratodontiformes; family Protopteridae; genus Protopterus; species Protopterus annectens. The sequence continues at coordinate 914,278,534 of NC_056725.1, forward strand.
CAGGCATAGCTGATTGCTCTGCACTGTTCCCCATCATATATGTGGGTGTCCCCCACAAGCTACGTCATCCCTGTCATACGACACATTGGGCTGTCCTCTTCATTATCCACAAGTGACAATCATGCCCATGTGCTTTTCAAGCATGGGGACTCCTCTTCCTTCCTGAGACAGGCAAGTGGACTCTCCCATTTACTCTTTTCTCACCCCCTGTCTAGCTACTCCAGCGTTAAGGACAATAATCAGAATGAAGTCACATGAATTTTAGTCAGGGCTCCATTCTTCTATACCACAAAAATGAGCAATTATGATATTTAACGTGTTAATAAATAAACAAAGAATAATAAAGAACAGAAATACTATTTGTTAGTCATGAAAAACAAGATTCAACAGCATTATGAGCCAGAAAAAACCCTTGCCATATATATGCTGTTTATTTTTCAGTTTAAACTATGGATCACTGAAATCCAATGATGCATATTGTGACTGAATAACTGCTGTGAGTTTCGTATGCCACCCAATCATATGATTTACTACTGAGAGATATTTATTTATTCATTTTATTGCTTGTTTACTAGGACACTGGACTGATTGTTAGGGATCCATCTCAGCCAGCCTTGGATTCATAGATTCATAGATTGTTACTAGGCTAATGACCCTGGGGACCTTTCTAAGCCTAGCCAAGTTTTCCCAAAATAATAATGTCAATCTGTATTCAAATAGGACATTGAGGGCCAGGCATTTATAAGCTGCCTCTGCCCATAATGGACATGGGTGCCAGCCCAGAATACATTTCCTATTCCCCTTCCACTAGTCTAGGTTGTGCTTCAACTAGGTAATAGACAAACTCAACTTCACATGGATGAGCAGTCTCTGGGACACATATCTGTCTCTTCAGCATGTTCTCTTTAAGTCACAGACAAAATTCAGGACATTATACCTTGTATTTCTGCTACTGTTTGGCTTTTGAGGATGCCTTGTAAGCCAGACATAGATCACTCCTCAGCAATCTATACTAGACTAAGTAGAGGGAAAGGGATTTAAGACACTGTGCATAAGGCAGGTTTGTTACTTCTTGTATTCTTTTTGTAAAGAACCTCTGAGGTTGCTCTAGTTGCTTCATATGCCTGGTCAGATACATATCAAAGAGAGCACTGTACTCCGTGATTGGTTTGATAAGAGCAGAGTACAGTAGGATAATGACCTCTTTTGGCCTAGATTTTATGCCCTTACTTATAAGTTGTACAACATAAAATGATTTCTTCTCCAATGTGGCCATAAGGTGATCAAAGGTAAGGCTACTGTCTATGTGCGTGCACAGATCTCTGACCACTAAGTCGACTCTTAGGGGCATACTATCAACATGGTTTACTTCCCAAAGGAGACAATTATGCATTTCTTAGCATTGAGTTTAAGACTATTGCATTGGCACCATTTGTTAGTCAATAGGCCTTCTTGAAGAATGCTAGTGCCTGCAGGTGAGCCAGTGATAACCCCCAGCTTGCAGTCATCTGCAAGCTTAGCCATAAACCTTCAGCTTTTGCTTCCACTTCAGAGAAATAAAAAGGAAAGGAACCAGTATCGAGCCCTTGGAGACTCCGCTAGTGACTATCCTCCTGATGGAGGTGGCCTCACCTATTTTGACCTCCTGGATCCTATCAATGAGCCAGTTGGCTATCCACTGGGTGATAAAATGGTTTATACTTAATTTAGTGAGCTTTTCTATAATACCTAAATGGGGTATTGTATCAAAAGCTTTGGCCAGGTCGAGGTTAGCTGTGTGCACATTCTTGCCCTCATCCATTGCTTTGGTGACCCTCTCAAAGAAGTCCACCAGATTTAATAGGCATGACCTTCCTTTAACAAAGCTGAACTGTGATTAGTTTGGTGTTTGCAGGTTACCTATACCCTCATTTATTATGTCCATAATGATTCTTTCCATGGCCTTACATATGAGGCTGGTAAGACATATGGGCCTGTAGTTACCTGGATCAGTGGTTGGAACTCCTTTGTGCAAGGGAATGACTGCAGCCATCTTACACTCCTGGAAGCATCACAGGATGTTATTACAGCTCACTGATGCTGTGTTTTTGGCCTTGAAAACTGCATTGAAGAACTGTTCCCTAGAAATGGTTGGAGGATCTTGTGATGAGCCATTTGCTTTGGACTACTGGGTGGAAGTGGGGGTGGGGGATTTCATCTGAACCCGTTAGCCAAAAGGTTGGCAATGGCCTCTGGTTCATTGTGGGTGATGCCATTTACAATAAGTTCCATGCATTGTTGCATATTTCCTTTGATGTTACATAGCTGAAGAAAACTTTGTGGTTGTCCTTTGCCTGAGAAGATTATTTTTCTTCAAATTTAGCCTTTTATGAATTAATTAACCCTCTTAACTGCCTGTTTAGATTGTCAGGGTTTTTTCCTCCTGCACTTGGCTAAGATTTTTTTTTCTTTTGCTGTATAACCAATTGATGTTATGATTCCACCAGGTTGGCATGTCTTTTGAGTTTGTCTTTTTGTTAATATGAGTGAGCACAGCTCACTCTATACAACTATCAATATGGCTGTACAGGGAGTTTGTAACTAGCTCAGCGTATGCTATGGTGTTTATTGGGTTTAGCGGTGCTTGGAATTTAGACAAAGTGTCACTTAGTAGGGACAGGTTAGCTTTGGAATAGTTCCTAACAATTTTTTTTGCTGGATCAACAGATTTAATGTTTATTTCAAGCAATACTGCCTTATGATCAGATCTGATTAGAGAGGATATTACCTTGGGTGAGGAATACTGCTCCCTCATGTTTGTGTGTACAGGGTCAAGGTTGTTTGTACCCTTGGTAGGAGAATTGACCAACTGTTCTAGGATGCTGGCATTAATGAATTTGAAGAATCGCTGGGCTTGTGCATTAGAAGTGGTGCAAGATTCCCAATCTATAGAGGGGTAGTTGAGATTCCCAGTGAAGATCATATTGGGTTGAATGGTGAGGGACTCTAGTACATTGAGATAGATAGTATGGGTTTCCTGGGGCATGGAGGGTAACCTATAGGTTGCAAGAATGTGGTACAGCACCATGTTTATGGTGAGTTGCATATGTATGAGTTCCAGTGGGTCATGCACTTTAACTAGTCTGGATGTGAGGTTGTTTTTAATATAGACAGAATCTCCTCCAACTTTAGTTCCATCCTGTGCAGTAGCTGGAATAAAGGTGTGAAAGGTATTATAAACATGCACTGCTGTGGTACTTTCCATGACTTTAAACCATGTTTCCATTACTACACAGATGTCCACACTCTCCAAGGAGAGGAAGGCTTGCAGTGAATGGAGTTTCTTGTTAAACATATAGCACTGAGCTGTACTATATTCCTTTGTAATTTCAGTTAAGTCAGAAGATTTGCAATTTTGGCATTGCCTAAAAAAGGCACAATGGGGGTGGAAGAGGTCTTTGCCAATATCCAAAAGCCTAAAGTGAATAAGTGCAGACTTTACCTGGCAAAGCAGTGTGGTCTGTCAACCATGGCCTCCCAGGCTGTCAGATATTAGACTGACACCAGACGCTAAGCTAATTGGTAAAATCAATCATTTTCTGATGGTAACATGGCATTATCCTTGGAGAAGGTAGTATGTGCTTAGTGATAGGCTTATACTTGCCTGAGACACATAATTAGCAATCATGATCACGTCTCACTTCATATAGTCAAGGGAGGTACATCTCAGGTCATTAACGCCCACATGGACTATGACAGACTCATACTGGTACCTGTGGTTCAGTAGCCTGAGTATCTGTGTGACTTGACAGATCCTAGCCCCAGAAAGACAGCTAACTGTGAGTCTGTCCTTACTTAGTCTGTAGAGGGGGAAATCAGTATGCCACACTATAGAACCACCAATGACCAGGAAATTTGGCTGTGCACTGGTTTGCCTTAACGGATTAGCAGTAGAGACACTGGATACAGTGTTACTATATGTAGTTGTGGGAGGTGTTTTAAAGGACTGTTTATGTGATGGCAAAGGGCACTTTTTTATTGTACGGTACAGGAGTAGGTCTTAGTGTTTTAGGAAGGTTACCTGCAAGTGCCTCAGCAAAAGTGGTTTTATGTGTAGGATCTTAACCTATGCAGTAGGTGTGATGCAAGTGTCATCAACACCCTCTATAAAATTAGTTTTGGTTGTATGAGAGAGTTTGTCCTCCAGTGTTAAAGTGCTTTAGGCAAAGAGATTCAAATTTTAAAAAAGCAAGCCCACTAGTTAATCAAATAAATGCACAATAAGACTTTTACTAGCAATTCTCAGCTCAGAAGGGCATAGGCTATCCTCTCCTGCCTCAAGAGTGTAGACCACAAACCTTCCTAATGTAAAATAACTAGTTTGGAGTCCAAGTGCTTTAACCAGAACAAAGACACTTTTAAAATAACAGACACAATAAGTCTTCTACCAGCAATTCCCAGCTCAGAATGGTCTAAGCTACTTCTCCTGCCACAAGAGTGTAGACCACAAACATTCCTTTTGTTAGATTACTAGTTTGGAGTCCAAGTGCTTAAATCAGAACTTAGAGGCTTAGAATAACAGTCGCAATGTAATCAGGCTACTAACAAGCAGCAATAAATGCAGTTGATTAAATGCTATGTAGGACTTTAAGAACATACAGCAAAAAGCTAAATCAAGCAAGAATAAACACAAGTACAGTATAAACAGCTGAATAAAGTGCAATTTGTTTTGGTAAGTGTGAAGGTAGGAACCAGAAAATAATTCAAGTTTAAAGACTAAGGGGGGGGGGGGCTTTCCATTTGATCTCTCACTTGGTGCTCAATAGAATGAGCTGATAAGATGAGACTGGGAAGAATGTGCAAAGTCCGATTTATATCGTGGGGGGGGGGGGGACAGGCAACTCAAAAGTTACCAAGTTTAAAAGCACAACAGGAGTAGGGGGCATGGGAAAAATCAAATACAGATACAGATCAGCAATACTTAGGCAGAGAACAGCTAGTCACACAGCACTACAACGAAAGATGCAACTAAATACATGTAGATAACTGAGGAATGTTATCTCTCCTCTCTTCCAACTAATTAGCTGGATTTCATTCACTGTCTGCAAAAGAATTCTTTACTAACTGACCCTAGCCAAGGCCTCTTAAAATTCCAAAAGGAACATTAAACTAAACAAAAAGCAATATAACAGTATGTCAACAGCACATGGTATCAGGATGTCACTTCAACAATGACAATCAACTAGATCCAAGGTTTACACCACCAGGTGGCTGGCAGTGCCACGTTAGTTTTTCCACAGCACATACTTGCACACACACTCACACCTATGGTGCAAAGTAAATGGAAAAAAGGGTTGTGGATTGATGGGATATATTGAAAGCAGTCAGCTAAAGTTGTTGGTTAGTGATTTCAAATTCTTCAGTATTTAGTACATATTTGTGAAACATGCATGCCTAACTAAATTAAAATGTTATCTAAAAGTTTATAAATTATAGACTATTTACATAGTTTATGCTAATGTTAAAGATTGTATCAGCATTTGTTTAGAACCATGATAGCATTCTAGACATACCAAGAAGTGGCTACTACATGTTTCATGATCACTTGGCTAAGTAAAAGAAAACGCTAACTGAGGTTTAAGTACTCTAGTATATTCATTATTTACATTATTTACACAGTTTGATAGAATTGTCTGTGGTACAAGAAATGGCAAAGTAAGAACTATTTATTTTTTGGAATCTGAATCTGAATATATATACAGTAGTAGAATTAAACAGTATTCAGATGTATTCAGATGAAAGAGCTTGCTGAAAATACATGCAAAATTAAAATGAGACAAAAAATCTTTTGATATTAATCAGAATAATACTGCAACATAAATGCTTTGAATAGTATTGTAGCAAAAAAGATTACAATGCATGAGTCTTATGATGCAGTTAAAAATAAAAAGCATGCAGTTCAGTAATCATTATTTTGTTTATGGTGCAACTTTCAGCAAGATAAGAAGCCATGTCCAGCACTCACATAGAATGAAAAATATATGCTACTGCCGAACTATATTTTTCATAGATATGCCAGTAGAGGACAAGTGTCATGAGATGCACTACAAAGAGCCAAGTTGCATATACCACCGAGCAGCGCATTTGTGCCTTGGTTTGGGGAGACCTGGATCAGACATGAGAGGAAGCTTGCATGTGTTAGTGGATGAGTATGCTGGAAGCATGTGCTTGAGAATGTTGTAGGGGAAACAGTGTTAAGCTTGTGAGGCATTTAGCTCTAAGAATATGTGGCAAATGTGCACTGTTGCCTTAGGCTGTGACCAGTATCTGTCACAGATAAGCTTCACACTGACATCTGGAGAACAGAGTTATGACCCTCAGCTACTCAGACTTCCAAACTATTCACTCATCACAGTGCCTTGTAATGTTACCTTACCAGCACAAAACTGAATCTAGGCTAAAACTCTCACACTTTCACATGCTCACAGTGACATCCAAAATGAACTGATGGTCTATTTTCTGTGCCATTGCCCCTTCCTGCTTCTGTTCTACCATGCTGCCATGAACCAAACTAGTTAGGTCTCCAAGTTCACAATGGCCACCCACTCTCTAAACAAGCCAACTGTATCATATTAATTATTGCAGCCCAAGCATCCTTCTACCTCTCACTTCTGATCTGGGTTCTCATCAATATACCAGCCCATTCTAATTTCCTTTTTCTCAGCCCAAATCTGCCTTATCCTAGAACATGGCATATATAGCTCTAAACAACTTTCCCAATTAGAAATAGCATGGCATTTTATAGTAAAAAAAAAAAAAAAAAAAAAAAAAAAAACAAGATTTAAAAAACTGTTTTTATTTAGAGATATAAAAAAGCACCAACAAGTCCTGAATCATAGATAAATTCATCATCCAGAATGTGACTCCATTGTATATGGAACAGGCTTTCACTAGTAGCGAAAAACTGTAGCAGCATTTATACTTAAGTTATATGAATGGATGGGATAGTGAACATCCATCCAGAAAGTCACTAGCTACAAACTTTAAACTATGCCAGACTAAGCATTATCACATCTCAGTCCTTTCTGTTTTTTATCTTCTTCTATTTTCATTACTTTTTTCCAACTTCTCATTTTTTCCTTACCCCTAGCATGATTCAAGCTGAAAATATTATATATATATCTTCAACATGAAAGCTACCTTCCGACCATCATTTTCTGAACTATTAGATCATCTTCAACAGTTATTTTTCTGCATTGCTGGCTAAGCCTACGATGTTTAACATACCACTGCCTTAGTATAAATCTATGAATCAGTCCTTTGGAAGGACAAATATAACGTAAATGATAAGCCATATGTGGATGTGCACTGCAGTGCTGTGGTCCACAGTTATCCAAAGGCATAGAATGGGACACTGTGAGCATGTAAGCCGTGTCATTAAAGGATATTTGTCATCAAATGAAAACAGAAAGTATGTATGTATTAGTTACGGATAACATGTTCTGCAAAACGTTTTCCTTATTTGTTAACCAAGTAAGTCTACAGAACACAAGTGCCCCTTTTTAGGGGTGCTCCCAGAACACTGTTTAATTAAATGGCTTGCTCAAACAGTAGGCAAATGTAGGCTAATAGAATAAAATCCTGGAATGCATGAACATAGAAAGACATGCAGAAGGATATGGCTGAGCTTGCTATGCATGAGACCGAGGCAGGAAAAGCCCTGGTCTTTAGTGATATTTTGCTTTGACCCAGAAAGGTGCTGAGGTTCAAGAATGAGATAATTGTCTTTAACAATTAGTTGTGTAACTGTTGTCATTATTAGCGGGAGGAGTCAGTGTATGTCAGCTTGTGATGATACGACTTGCAAGTTTCCTGCTTTAGCAGGGATGATCTCAATCTGGTTAAAGTCATTGTCATTGGTGCCCCTATAGTGCCTTTTTTATGTATAGCCCACCTGCTGGACATTCCAACCAAGTAAAGTTTAATACAGAACACATTGCATTAAACTGTCTCTACTCAGTGTCACAAGTCTTAAAAAACGGTGAGACATCAGACCCTCCTGCAACTTGAACACATTCATATTGGTGTACTTACAGAAATATGGTTTCAAAGCGATGAAATCACAACCCCTATCCCTGGATTTAGTATCGATCTTGTCTTCGGAATTACTGGCAATTGTGGATGAGGATCAGTATTTATCAAAGATATTATTACCATTTTATAGCTAAACATACAACACCCTGTGTCACCTTCTAACCATGACAGTTATCTCAATACCTTAGGTGAAATCCCAATTAAACACCTTTCAGCTGGGGAAGTTCAGCAATCCATTAATAAATTGGTTGACTACACTGCCAATGGTCAGCATTGCCAGTGTTTCTTTGACATTATAAATGCTGACTACTATGTACAGATGGTTCACTATCTGACTAGGGACATGAATTCCCTTGATTATGTGATCATATGCAACACATTTCCTCATTAAATGAAACCGTAAGTCAGTTACCTTTTCTTTTAAAACTGATGGTACTTCCCATGTAAACACCTTTATGATTAGGGACTTCTCATTACAAGCTTTCATCAATTACTTAATGACCTAACTAAGTTTCACTGTATATATCCTCTTTTGATGGACTACACTGCTAAAGCTGATGCCTATGCCTCTGATGTCCACTCCCACTTAAATAGTTGTACTGATAAGGCAATACAATGACAATGTGCACCCAATAGAATGAGACATTTAAAAACAAACGCATACAGTAGAACACCCATATTAATAAATTATATAAAAAGAGAAAGAAAGCTTGGAAGAGTTCTCATTCTACCTACTTTAAAAGCACCCTTCAGCAAACTAGCAAAGAGTTTAAAGTAACCATCGGGGAGCTTGGAGCTCAATATGAACTTAAATTAGCCACTGAAAAGCTAAGGACATCTCATCCATGGGCCCTGATAACATGCCATGATAGCTGACTATCAGTATTAAATATGGCCTAATTAAACCCCTACTTCTTTTAAATAAGAAGCTATATTGTTTATATTACTTCTTCTTTCGGCTTTTTTCCCAGTTAGGGGTCGCCACAGCGGATCACTGCCTGCTCATGATTGGCAGTGGAGTTTTACAGTGTCGAGTTGCCAGCCCAGCACCCAACCTTCCACAGAAGGCACATACACACACACACACACACACACACACACACACACACACACACACACACACACACACACACACACACTCACACCTAGGGATAATTTAGAGTGCCCAATCCACCTACAGCATGTCTTTGGGATGTGGGAGGAAACCAGAGCACCCGGAGGAAGCCCACGTGACCACAGGGAGGACATGCAGACTCCGCACAGAAGGCAGCCCAGCTGAGGATGGAACCAAAGAACCTCTTGGTGTGAGGTGGCAACACTAAACGCTGCACCACTGTGGCCGCCACATTGTTTATATTACTAAAATCTGAAAAAACAGTCATGACAATGACATTATACAAGGATTGCCCAAGCACTGACCTTGGTAATTACAGACCAATTAATTTCACATGCTTCATATGTTAAACTGTTGAACATGTTATATTAGATGTCACTAGTCTAGACACTGAAAATCTATTATGGACCTTCATCAATTTCAGCTTTGTCAAAGTATTGTTTTGCCTCCTTAACTTTGTTACTTTCATTGAAAATGTTACCAAAGCAGTGGATAGCAACTATGCTTTACATCAAGCATATCTTAACCTGGGAAGGCATTTGACCTATTCCCCATGCAGGAATTGTTGTGAATCTGAATATAAATTTTATGTTATGCAGTGGATGTATAACTAGTTTTATGTATTATTTTTATTTACACAGGTTACTTAAGGTTAATTATATGTTTTTAAAACTGTTTCTATTGGTGTGTTTTTTATTCATGTGTCATGTGATCGATGATATAACTTATTTAATATGAACTGGTGTTCCATTTTGGTGTTCTGATGAAGTTTCACATTTGAAATGAATGCACTTAATTAATTAATTTATTTTTTTGTATCTTGATATGGCTGGTGTTTTACTTGGTGACTGACGACTTTACAGTGTCCCTTGCATGCTGTGGGTTTTGTTGGTGGTGTTTTCTTGCTTTTAGTTTTTACTTCCTTCTTCTAGTGGCTATCTAACTGGTTGTCTAAAAAACATCTTGTTTGAATCACAAAATACACTTCTGAAAGAAAAAGAAATACCACTGATACACCACAGGACTCAATGTTGGGCACACTAATATTTTGCATCTACTTCTCAGACCATCACACTACCACCACATATTCTATATGGACATCTAAGTTTGCAGGAGACTGTAAACTGGATGATGTAATTTGATTTTGCATTTACTCATAATTGCTCCAGTATGGGTCTGACTATGTTAACAATTGGTGCAAAGACACCAGTCTCAAATTAAATGTAAATAATGTGGTATATTTTATATTGGTAAACAAAAAAATACATTGCTCCCATTAGATACTGTTGAAAAGAATCTGGACATTCTTGCTAATACTTCCTTATATTTTAGTTCATAGATTAGTACTAGGCTAACTGCCCTTGTGAGCTATTTTAAGCCTAGCCAATTATCCCTTGTGAGACTCAAACCCTGCACCTTGTGTTTGTAAGGCAAACACCTTAACCATTAGTCATCATATCTTTACTGTAGTTCAGAAAGCCTTCTATTTGACTCATCAAATTTCAAAAAGATATATTCTCTACATCTAAATAAATTTTAAATTTCCTTTTCTCATCTCTCATTAGACTCATTATTGGGTACAATGCCCCTTTGGGTAATTATTTGTCTAAGCATGTCACTCAACGTAAAAGACCTTAGAAATTCCTATATAAAAGAATCAATGGCCTTAAGACGCTCAGTTATCCAGAAAGACTCCCATCCCTTTATCTGCACAAAGTCTCTTATAGATTTCTGTGTGGTGATCTATGTCTATAGTCTTCTGATGTATGAAAGATTTGAACCTCCTTGACTTCCTATTCCTTTGAAGAGGAAATGGTTCCTCAGTTACCCAAAGGAGGTCAACCTTCATCAACAGATAAACAAGGAACATTGGTATCATATATTTGTATCACAACACATCGTCCTCCTCTAGAATCAACTTCTGCTACATGCCAAGCAGAGTAGCACCCTTGTCACCTTCAAGGTAAATAAATAACTGAATGGGGAGTCACAAATTCTCCCTTGGTCTAATTTGTGTTGCCCTCTTTGAGGTTGGAGAGAATTTTGAATATGTTTTTTGGATTGGTTTGCAATGCTCTTTAGATTGATTGGTTAAAAGCTACCAAGGATCCTAAACTCCTACAAAAAACAGCTAATTAACAACAGTGTGCAATGATGTGCACAAGCTGCTAGCCTGGCTGTGTACTGTGCTGCTGATGATGCCCACTTCCACTGTACTTCTGTAACTGCTTCTTGTAACAGTCTGGTGATCATGCATCACCCCTTGTTTATTCTTCTCTGTATTCTGTGTGTTATGTAGGCACTGTCCTTGCATATCAGCCATGTCACATATCTGTGTGTTATGTAGGCACTCTCCTTGCATATCAGCCACGTCACATATCTCTGTGTTATGTAGGCACTGTCCTTGCATATCAGCCATGTCACATATCTGTGGGCTATGTAAACACTGTCCTTCCATATCAGCCACATATCTTCCTTCCATATCAGCCATGTCACATATCTGTGTGTAATGTAGGCACTGTCCTTGCATATTAGCCATGTCACATATCTGTGTGTTGCTGAATAAGTATCTGTGTGTTGCATAATTCTGTTGGGTATATGTGACAAAAATGTTATATTCATCAGTAAAACATCTATGCAGAGTCCATCCCTAGATAAACACCTGGAACAGCTTGATATCTGCATTCCACATACCCTTGCATTTCAGGAATTAGCATCACTTGTAGTTGAAGTAAGCCATCTCTGTTTGCCTGGTGGTGATGTTTTGCATTTTTTGCAGCATAGGTGTGGTTTGTGCTGTTATGAATCATTAGTAAGCTTGTTGTCCTCAGAAATTCCATCATGGTTAGATGATGTTACAGGCCTATTGAGTAATGAGAAGAGTGGGGCCAAAGAAGGCATACGAGGTCCATATATAGTTTGCAGGATGCTGGTGCCTGTAAAATACTTCTAGTATTCTTCTTTAGTCTTTTGCATGTTGCTGTTGTCAACATTCAGATGGTCAGTGGTTTTGGACATCTTGGCTTTCTGGAAAAAAATGTATCCTTACATATATCTCATTACCAGTTCCAACATGATATGCCACTAATCTGAAGGGTTGCTATGCCTATGCCGTTCAACTGCAAGATTTCTTGCATAATTTATAGCAACAGAACACAAAACAACTGCAAACTGCTATGTTGGGCATCCTGGATGAATTCCTTTTTCTTCCATTACTTGGTGAAGTTGAATCTTGGTCAGACTGATAACATAAATGAAAATGGTACAAAATTTATTTCTTGTTTAAAACAGACATCAGTATATCTACATATTTTGATGTTCTTTATTTTTTGTGACTATCTCCTTTGCTTTGTGATATTTGTGAATTAAAAGGACATGCCCCGGGATTCATGAAGCTCGGCTCAAGGCCGGCTTAAGGCTTGCGCCGGCCGTGCGGCGTATATATGGAGTAGTCACGCCATATGCATATTAATGAAGGCGGGCAGCCGCCACAGCCACGTGCATAGGAAATGTGCACGAGTGCATGGGGCGTAACGAAGTTGCGCATGGAGGCGTGTCAATGTCAGCTGTCGATGAGCAACCTAAACTGCTGAATATTATATTCTGCCTGCAATAGTAATCGCACCTATCAGTGTCCGTGGATACTGAAATGTATGCAAAGCATGCAAGATAGTCCCTGTGAACAGAAAATGAAGAAGCAAACACAAATGCACAGTAGAATGCGCTACTGTGATTAGTAGATCACAGGATTCACACAGGCATACATCTAGCCTGCAGACAGCAGCATCAAAGGCAAAGATGCCGCACGGATATTATGGAGAGTGAATACTGTAAAAGCAATGTACTGTTGTCATGCAGCTGGAAACACACACACACGTGGCAGGGCTGGGAGTCGAACATACACCTAACTACCCTATCACACTAAAAGCAAGACTGAGTCCCCAGGATGGGAGCATGCGCACAAACACACACACACACACACACACACACACACACACACACACACACACACACACTTGACAGGGCTGTGAGTCGAACATACACCTAACTACCCTATCACACTACAGCATGACGCATTTACAGAATGCGCTACCAAGATTACTAAACACAGCAGTCCCAGAGGCATACATCTAGGTGCATGTCATCATCCGCAAAGGCAAAGACGTTGGTAGGAAATATCTGTGGTGTGAGGCATCTAACAGCAAGACCGAGTCCTCAGGGGGACGGGAGCATGCGCGCAAACACACACACACACACACACACACACACACACACACACACACACACACACACACACACACACACTTGGCAGGGCTGGGAGTTGAACATACACCTAACTACCCTATCACACTACAGCATGACGCATTTACAGAATGCGCTACTGAAATTACTAAACACAGAAGTCCCAGAGGCATACATCTAGGTGCGTGTCATCATCCACAAAGGCTAAGATGTCGGTAGGAAATATCTGTGGTGTGAGGCGTCTAAAAGCAAGACTGAGTCCCCAGTCAGATGGGAGCATGCACACTAACACACACACACACACACACACACACACACACACACACACACACACACACACACACACACACACACACGGCAGAGCTGGGAGTCGAACATACACCTAACTACCCTATCACACTACAGCATGATGCATTTACAGAACGCGCTACCGAGATTACTAAACACAGCAGTCCCAGAGGCATACATCTAGGCATGTGTCATCATCCGCAAAGGCTAAGACATCAGTAGGAAATATCTGTGGTGTGAGGTGTCTAAAAGCAAGACTGAGTCCCCAGGCGGACGGGAGCATGCGCGCAAACACACACACACACACACACACACACACACACACACACACACACACACACACACACACACACACACACACTTGGCAGGGCTGGGAGTCAAACATATGATGCATTTACAGAACGCACTACCAAGATTACTAAACACAGCAGTCCCAGAGGCATACATCTAGGCGCATGTCATCATCCGCAAAAGCTAAGACGTCGGCAGGAAATATCTGTGGTGTGAGGTGTCTAAAAGCAAGACTGAGTCCCAAGGATGGGAGCATGCATGCAAACACACACATACACACACACACACACACACACACACACACACACACACACACACACACACACACACTTGGCAGGGCTGGGAGTCGAACATACACCTAACTACTCTATCACACTACAGCATGATGCATTTACAGAACACGCTACCGAGATTACTAAACACAGCAGTCCCAGAGGCATATTTCTAGGTGTGTGTCATCATCTGCACTGACAAGGACGCCGACAGGGATTGTATAGAGAGTGATCAGTCTGAAAGCATACAGACATATTACTGTCCCATGGCAGACGTAGACAAATGCATGGCAGGGGTGTGATTGGGGCAACGTAAGTTTTACGGAGCACCACAACAACAAGACATAGACACGGGACACGCCACAGACAGCACACCCTTCAAGATAGTCGACCTGTGTGTACTCGGTAGGCATCCATCGTGACGTTGAAAATGGGCATCTGTTGCCTGGATGACCGCCATGGCTATACAGGATGTCAACGGAAATGCCCATGCACAGAGGGACATCACCGACACAAGGTGTCACTGGCCATGGCCACATGCTTAGTAATACACGTCCGTTCTGACTGTACTGTGTGCTGATCTACACAACAGCGTACTGGGCATGCTCACACACTTAGCAGTTGCAAAGGGCCGTCTTGCATGCAGACGGAGTCTCAACACGCAAGGGCTCAGTTTGGACTGTCATGTGTGTCCATCTACACAACAGCGTACTGGGCATGCTCACACACTTAGCAGTTGCAAAGGGCCATCTTGCATGCAGATGGAGTCTAAACACGGAAGGGCACAGTAAGGTATAACTGTCTCCACGCACAGGGTGGGCCATCCTGCATGCAGATGGAGTCTAAACATGGAAGGGCACAGTAAGGTATAACTGTCCCCACGCACAGGGCGGTCACACACATGCAGTGACCAGTACACACTCAGCTGCCATCACAGCTGTCACAGGTGCAGATCACAGATGTACACACTGCAGTCTACACTGTAGCCCTCGAGATATCACTATGTCGTTGCTGCAGCAATACACAGCCATACATTACCACAACACCGTGTGACACATGGCCAGTGGACTGTACAGAGGTCTACAGCAACTGTGCAGAGTACACATGTATTGACAGGGTTCCAACAGGTGTTATGCATTGCAATTATACCACTATACATGACCAGGTCAGCTCAAGACATACCAGGGGCCCCGGGTCTTACACAGCTGTGACAGATGAGTGTTGCTGTACACCAATGAACACACATGTTTGGATATGTCATACATGTGATTGTACTGGATTTGTGCATGGACCACACACACAACACATATGTACATAGCTTACCCTTTGCTGTCCCCCATGCAGAACAGTGGCCTAAGCAATCATACACATGCAAATGGAAGGTGGGTCCATGTCTGTTGAATGCTCACAGTACAGGAGGTGGCAATGCTGACGGAGGACACATTCCCCTGTAGTAGTCACCCATGACACCAGTGATATCATACCACAGTCCATGTGTTATGTATGGCAACACACATGTCCACCAATAGCAATGCATACAAACATGGCTACAAGAGACACATGTAGGACCAACGCACATGTACAATCTGTACTGTGCATGCAGAAACCATGCATGTGCAGTGGCCGATGTCCGTAACACAGCTGTGCCTAACTACAACATGCAGTCGCAATGCAGCCCCATCATTGACACCTGTATATAGTGACATACAGACAGTACGGTTGGTTATACATCACGTATGGAGGGATGTGTGTACATAAAGTGGTGATCCACCTGTGTAGATGTATGTGTGCCAGGGATGGCTCACAGGTGTGTCACATGCCATCCTACCATGCCATGTTCAAACAGTACGCTATGTCACTGTTACTTGACAGTGATGACATAACGCATACACAGCGGTCAGGTGTTACCAACTGTATGTCATGTGACACCTGTAACACTGACATCCTCCCGTGTGCATATAGCCACACAATTGCCAGACATAGCGTTGGTACACATACTGCGGACATTACCACTGCATGTCTATCAAATGGCTTATCATATGGCAGGTGTATCATTCCCAGCACTGCCATGTGTGTCTGCTTGTGTGACCACACATGCCACATATTGTGGGGACTACGTCCCAGTTGTTACACATCCCTGTACACCATTGTAGAGATCTGTACATACTGCAGTGTGGAAAGCATGACATTGGCAGGTGTAGTGCATCACACACATCGGCTATCCATACACACATATCTGGTCACCACAGTGTGTGTGTGTGTATGTATGTACGTATGGCTGTCTGGTGCTTGGTGTGAGGGTGTATGCTACCATACAGTGGAAACAGGATCACTAACCCCTCATGGTGATGCAGTCTACTACCCTGTTTATGTCATCGGTCCCAGCCGTACTGGCTACCTGTGCATGTTCCTTCTCTGTGCCATGCTGTGTGGGTGCAAAGTACTGCTAGAGTGATGACCACATAGGCAAGGGTCCACACCTCAACACTATGGGGTGTGCGTTATAGTGCTGTAGACCCTGTGAATGTGGCCATGTTCCTGTATTGTGACAGGGTATTACTGCTACACAGTGCAGCCTCATGCTATCAGGTGGCCTCTAATGTCATCATTGGCCAGACCACTGTGTACAACCCCTGCACCATGTCAACATACCTGTAATGTTTCCCGGTATGTATGTCACATCTCTGTCCGCTGTAGCCTATTCAACAGACCACATGCTTCAGGTGCAGTATATGTGCGGACATCTGTGTCATGTTCAGACATCTGTGTCATGTTCGACTTTCCAACAGTCAGGTTGAGGTACGTTTAGCATGCTGATATTGCCATACTTGCCTATGAGTACTCCACAGTTACACATGGGGGACTGCAAACACTGCTACCTGTAGGCACATGCCAGTACACCATAGGAGGGAACCAGGGCATCATTACCAACATGCTGTTACTGTTGTAACCGAGACACATACTGTGAACATATCACAATGCATGCTGCACCTGGACTACATGGTATGACTGGTGCATGTTGACAGTACACCACTGATGTCACATACACATCTCTCAGTATTCACACACGACCAATACAACATACACATCCCTCAATATGCATACACAAGTAATGTTAGATACACCTCTCACTATTCTGTTCACCCTGTGCATCAGACCATTTGAGCATATCCCTGCACCGATGGTGTGGATGACAGGGATGCGGCACAGGCTTCATCATATGCACAGGGTGATACTGTTTGCCAGGGGCATAGGCTGCACCAATGGATGACATCATGTGTGTGGGTAAGGGACGGTGATTTGAATGGACATGTCTGTTCCGTATGCATGTGGGTGTTGCGGAGCCCTACAGTTGTGTTTGCTGTGTGCGTGTACGTGTGCACACAGTTCTGTCATTTGTGAGGCCTACACAAGGGTATTATTGACAGCTCCAGATTGTACAGACCAGGTTGTACAGCTCACTGTGACTGGACACGGCCACGTGTCCTGTGCCTGCCAGGGGTTGCACGGGCACTACCAGGCAGAGGTACAGAATACGACACATGGCCACTGGAACCGTGTCCCCACCGGAAACATCCAGGGTCACATCCACATGGCCTGCTGTGACCTGGTGTGGACAGCGCAGCACCAGCTGCACTGCTACTGCTACCAGCACTATGGGAGCGGCCATGTGAGGTGGCATGCTCACATTGACCTGCACTAGGTGGTGTAGCTGGCCTACGTCCATGTGGCCTACGCCTCACCCCTACCAGATGTTCCAGCACAGACAGCTCATGCTCACAGATTGCCATGCCACGGTTGAGGATTCTGACCATGTCACCCAATCGCCTGTCCATAACATCAGCAAGCTGCTGTTGAGCACTTGCCAATGCCTGGATGTTGTTGTTTAGGGTACTGATAGCAACCCTCTGCAGCCTCTGCCCTTCTCTGTTCTGCCGTTCGGCACGTACCTGTGTCGCCATTACAGTCTGGAACATGCGTCTGGTGATCCCAGCTGCTGCACTATGTCCTGCAGGTGCATGTCTGCCAGAGGTGCTCCTACAAGCAGCACCAGCCACATGTCTGTGTGGCACATCTGCAGTCAGTATACTGTCACCATTGTGTTTAGACACATCTTCTGTAGCCACCACACGTTCCTGTTCAACGCTAACATACGCTGACTGTCCTTCCTCTATGGCCACTGTAGATGCGGTATGTGTTGGCAGCTGAACTGTGTGCAGGGAAGAGGGGGACATAGCAGGGATGGCAACCGTTGGCACAGGTTCAGCTCCTGACATCCCTGCCTGTACTTCGTGCATATGTTCATCACTGCTAGCATCTGTGGGGACACTATCAGATGGACAGCAGGAGGGTAACGCACCTACATCACCTGTGAATGCAAAGAAAGACTGTAAATTACAACAGACACACACACACTGACATAAACACACACACACACATATACACACACACACACACACACACACACACACACACACACACACACATGGCTGAATTTTGTTATTTGCTAGTAATTACAGGTGTGGGGGTAGCCACATTCTTTGATTTCCTGTCCTTGCATATTTAAACTGGTGCATGTGAAATAATTCCTGCTTTAAAACCTCAGCTTGGCCAGCTAAGAACTTGGTTATATTCAACTGGACGTATAAGAGAATTTAAGTACCTTTATCTGCACTTTTTTTTAAAAAAAATACAGTATTTAATTTGATTTAAACTGTGTATGAAGGAGTGTTGAAGGAATATTTATCTGAAGTTATTCTGCTCTTCAGTAACTTGAACTGAAGCTAGTGTTGGCTGAATTTGCATATTTAAACTATGGTGTGAGAAATAAATTAATAAGCTAAAACCTCCAGCAGCTTGGGCCAGCTAGTTATTATAACTGGATGTATATAAGAGAATTTTTTACTTTTATTTGCACTTTTTTTAAAAAAAAACAGTATATAATTTTTGATTAAAACTGTGTATGAGGAGTGTTGAAGGAATATTTATCTGTGGCTGAATTTTGTTATTGCTAGTAATTACAGGTGTGGGGTAGCCACATTCTTTGATTTCCTGTCCTTGCATATTTAAACTGGTGCATGTGAAATAATTCCTGCTTTAAAACCTCAGCTTGGCCAGCTAAGAACTTGGTTATATTCAACTGGACGTATAAGAGAATTTAAGTACCTTTATCTGCACTTTTTTAAAAAAAATACAGTATTTAATTTGATTTAAACTGTGTATGAAGGAGTGTTGAAGGAATATTTATCTGAAGTTATTCTGCTCTTCAGTAACTTGAACTGAAGCTAGTGTTGGCTGAATTTTGTTATTTGCTAGTAATTACAGGTGTGGGGGTAGCCACATTCTTTGATTTCCTGTCCTTGCATATTTAAACTGGTGCATGTGAAATAATTCCTGCTTTAAAACCTCAGCTTGGCCAGCTAAGAACTTGGTTATATTCAACTGGACGTATAAGAGAATTTAAGTACCTTTATCTGCACTTTTTTTTTAAAAATACAGTATTTAATTTGATTTAAACTGTGTATGAAGGAGTGTTGAAGGAATATTTAACTGAAGTTATTCTGCTCTTCAGTTATTCCCACCTACCCGCCCTGTTTTTGTTTTGGTGTTAATCTTAGTGGCATTGAAACTGCCCGCCCCTCAGCCTGCCTCTGGGCCCATCTCATTTGCTCAGTCAACTGAGTGCAGTGAGATCATATTCTGATTTCAGGCACTCCTACTGTGTACAAAGAGAGCATCTGGGAAATAGAAAAAAAAAAAAAAATTAAGCTTATTTCCTGCCTTTCTTGTTAAGTGGTACAGACTATTTGTAGGCTTCTGAGCCCCCAAGCCCTTCTGTGTTTGAGGGAAGCCTTCTAGCTTGTTTTTTTTTCTTATAACTAGCCAGTTTTCTAGTTTCAGCACGCAAATCTGTTTCTTTGATCTCAGCACTTGTTCAGAAAAAAAAAAAAAAAAAAAATTTCATCTCCTTTTACTGTACTTGTGTTTCTACCTACATCTTTTTAATTTTGCATAATCTTAAAAATACTCAATTGTATTTATTGCTGCTTGGTGTAACTCATTCTAAGCCTTTTGGTTTAAAGACTTGGGCTTCGGACCAGTTAGTTGTTTTGCACTGAGAGGGTTTGTGGTCTGCACTGTTGTGGCAGAACAGGTAGCTTACATCCTTCTAGGTTGAGAACTGCTGATTGAGGGCTCAGTGTCTGTTATTCTAAAAGTGTATTAATTCTGGTTTAAGCACTTGGGCTTTCAAGCCAGTTATTTTACATTAAGAGGGTTCGTGGTCTGCACTCTTGTGGGAGGAGAGGCTGGACTCTGCCCTTCTGAGCTGGGAATTTCTGGTTAAAGGCTTATAGTGCATGCATATCTGAACTGTTTCTTACTGAAGTTGGTGCACCTTGTTTGCTGTGGCATAGACTGGATTCGGGCCTGCTGGATCTAGCTTTGTTTGTGTAACTTGAGCACTAATCCAGACATTCTCTAAAGT
The DNA here is from genome assembly GCF_019279795.1 of Protopterus annectens. Lineage (NCBI taxonomy): Eukaryota > Metazoa > Chordata > Ceratodontiformes > Protopteridae > Protopterus > Protopterus annectens. Next base: position 914,299,301 of record NC_056725.1, read on the forward strand.
ATTCAGTGGTATTTATTACTGCTTGGTTGTAACTTGATTAAAGTGTAGCTATCATTCAAGTCTTTTGGATTAAGCACTTGGGCTTCAGACCAGTTGTTTTACATTAGGAAGGTTTGTGGCAAGCACTGTGGTGGCAGGACAGGTAGCTTTCATCCTTCTAAGTTGGGAACTGCTGATTGAGAGCCCAGTGTCCAAGTGTATTAGTTCTGGTTTAGGCACTTGGGCTTCAGGCCAGTTATTTTACATTAAGAAGGTTCGTGGTCTGCACTCTTGTGGGAGAAGAGGCTGGACTCTCCCTTCTGAGCTGGGAATTTCTGGTTGAGGGTTTATAGTGCCTGAATATTTGAACTGTATCTTACTGAAATTGGTACACCTTGTTTGCTCTAGCATAGACTAGATCCAGGCCTGCTGAATCTAGCTTTGTTTATATGCTTGTTGTTTGTTTGCTTGTTATTTCCCTGGAAGCTAATTCCACCTAATACGCAACTTCTCAGCTTCTGTGGATCACTAGTGATATCTGCATTGCTTACTGTACTTATTTCCTTGTTTCACTTGAAAGAAAGTTACTGTTTGTCATTTTGCATTTAGTTACTTGTAACACATTGCACTCAAGTTACCTGGCATTTGCTCACTAAAGCAATTATATAAGTCAGCACTAAAAATTAAAAGCACTACACCCTCACTCCCCACTGGCCCTTGTTTTCAATTAAGGATTTCCCAATATTATTCTAGCATGTCCAAAGGTCAGTTGTCAATCTCCTCTCCGGTCCAGCTGGTGAATCTGGGAATCTTGAGGCAATGTTATAACTGCCTCATGTACACAGACAGTCCTCTCCTCCTCCCACATAACACAAATACTTGCGAGAGATGCAGCTATTTAGCCAAACTGGAGGCTGAGCTCTCTCAACTCAGGACTGGCAAGACCAGACAGGAGGAGAAGGCAACTACACACACCACAAAACCAGCCTCACATAATGCTACCACTCCACTGAATCAAACACATAAACACACAAAGACATACTCGGAGGCTCTGAGTAAAAATTTACCTAAACAGCAGAGGCCTCCAAAGCAGACACCCAAACAACTGCTACCTCAAGACACCCCACAAGCAACACATAAACCACAAAAGCAGTGTGCAAAGCAGTCACAGCCCTTAAGGCCAAATACAACACCAAACATACTTGTCATAGGTGACTCCATAGTCAGACACACTGACATCCCACTCACCAGGCTGAACAAGGAGAGGGTCACAGTAAGCTGCCTATCGGGCGCTAGAATCCGCCACATAACACAAGCACTCGGGTCACTCCACGGCAAGTACAAATATGACACAGTCATTGTCCATGCTGGTGTGAACGACCTGAGACGTACCTCCCTGGACTACATGAAAAGAGACATAGAGGAGCTCTCTCATTATGTAGCCCAGGCAGATATGACCCTAACCCTGAGCAGTATCCTTCCTTCACCAAGAATGATGCCACAATATAGAGACAAGATGATCAGCTTTAACAATTGGCTTAATGTCTGGTGTCATTCAAAGGGGATCCAGTGTCTGTCTGCCAGGGATGACATGCTTGACAAGCCACGCTGCTTCGCAAGGGACGGCTTGCACCTGTCACCCCTGGGATTCCGGATATTGGCTAAGGCTCTTGCCACCCCCATAGTGCCTTTCTTAGGCAAGGCTCAAATTCTAAACCTACCACCCTAGAAAACAAAAATGGGAAGAAACTGAGGGTAATGCTGCTCAATGCCAGAAGTCTAAATCTCAAAATGCACGCACTCGAGGCCCTTTTCAGTATGGAGAACATCGATGTCTGTGCTGTAACTGAAACCTGGTTCAAGGCTCCTGAGAGCACCCCGGCACTATTAGGTTTTACCTCATATCATGCGTTCCGGCCCCAAAACCCGGACCACACCACAAAAGGAGGGGGTGTATCATTATTCATAAAGGATACCCACACCTCCAGGTTGGTGGCAATGCAAGCTCGGAAACCATCCAGGTGCAACTAACCATAGGCAAAACTGCTCTACAAATTGTAGCATGCTACAGGCCACCCTCTCAAACTCAGGAACCCCACACAGCCTTCCTGAAGACACTGGAGGGTATAAATGTATCTCCAAACACCATCATATTGGGTGACTTCAACTACCCGAATATAGACTGGGAACATTACTCAAGCCCTAACTTTCTAGCCCAACAGTTCCTGGAGTTCATAAATTCAAATGCCATGGAACAGCTAGTCACTGTTCCCACGAGAGGAGAAAATATACTAGATCTCATTGTCACAAACATGGGGACAAAATGCTCCACACCGAAGTATATCCCTCATTGGTGAGATCTGATCATAAACTAATCTCACTGGAAATCCACATCCCGCCCCCACCCCAAACAAAAAAGACCATAGTGAAGAACTTCTCTAAAGCAAACTTCACACTACTCAAGACTGGTGTGGTATCCTTCAAGGCCCCTGAGCCAGTGGAAACCACAACCCAAGCTGCGGAAGCCCTTACAAATGCCTTCTATGAACAACTCCAGGACTGCATGGATCAGGCAATCCCAAATAAAACCAAGACTCTTTCCACAAAGGGCAAACGTCCAGTCTGGTGGACCCCAGCCATTAACAAACTTTCCAATAAGTTGAGAAAGCTATTACATGCTAGAACAAAATCCATAAAAGGGAAGTCACCCCTGATCATTATTAGTAAAAAAATACGAGCACTCATAAAATCAACTAAGGCCAATTTTGAGAGAAAAATTGCCATGGATTCAAAGGACAATCATAAGGCCTTTTTCAGCTATGTTAGGAACCTGGGTGGAAACTCCCAGATATGCTCAGAATTAGTCCAAAATGATACAAAAATCACTGAACCCACAGACATTGCCAACATACTGGCAGACAGGTTCAGTGCAAACTTCACCCCTCCCCCCCTAAAGGAGAGATAACTATCCCAGCCGAGTGTAGCCTCCCGGACATCTCAAATGTGCAGGTGAAAGCTGCTCTCTCTAAAGCTAAAACACAGCATCAATGGGACGGATGGTGTCCCCGGCTGTGTGCTACACGAGCTAAATGAGGAATTAAACCGCACATAAGGCAGCTGTTTAATCTCAGCCTTACCACAGGATACGTGCCCAAGGAGTGGCGTACGGCAACTGTGTTCCCACTCCACAAAGGCGGCACCTCTATGGACCCTGGTAATTACCGCCCCATAAGCTTAACAAGTCTAGTCTGCAAAGCTATGGAGAGGATCATAATGGAGCTCATAAACAAAGATATAGGGGACTTGCAGACATTGGACCCGACCCAGTTTGGCTTTGTCAAGGGAAGATCATGCCTTTTGAACTTGGTCGACTTCTTCAAAACAGTCACCAAGGCCATTGATGAGGGAATGGCAGTCCATACAGCCTACCTTGACCTTGCAAAGGCTTTCGACACAATACCCCACTCGGGTATTGTAGAAAAACTTACCAGCTTAAATGTAAACCCATATGTCACAAGATGGGTTGCAAACTGGCTTAAGGACAGAACCCACAGGGTTAGAGTTGCTGGCGCTGTGTCAGACTCCAAGGCGGTCACAAGTGGTGTCCCACAGGGCTCGGTCCTTGGCCCCCTATTGTTTGGCATCTACTTCTCAGAAGTACAGGCCAACATGGGAGGACTTTGGCTGACAAAGTTTGCAGGCGACTGCAAACTGGGTGCGATAGTGGAAAGTGCAACGGACACGGATACCCTTCAGAAGGGACTCACGGAAACAGATAGCTGGTGCCAGAGCCATGGCCTGAAGTTAAACACCCAAAAATGTATAGTCATACCCTTCGGGAAAAACAAGGTAACCCCAAGCTACCATATAGGTGACAATCCACTAAGCACAGAAGAGGTTATCAGGGACCTGGGGACCCAGGTTGACAGTGGCCTTTCTTTTGACACTCATGTTGCTAAAGTGGTTAGAAAGACCTTCTACATTGCCCACCTGATCATGAAGGGATTCACATCCAGATCTAGTGAGGTCATTGTTCCCCTGTACTCTTCACTTATCAGACCAATGATCGAGTACAATGCCCCATTCGGGATGTATCTCACCCGACATCTGCAGCAATTGGAGAGACCCCAAAAGTTCCTCACCAAAAGGATAAAGGGACTCCAAAATCTGTCATATGCTGCCAGATTGAAGAAACTCCAGCTCTATTCAGTCGCATACCGTCTGCTCAGAGGTGACATGTGCCTGACATACAAGGCCATGTCCAACCCGGAATTAAGGGACATGCTCCACCTCAAAAATCCAAATCCACCAAAACCACTAGAGCAAGCGACTTAAACCTTAGCACGGATATAAATAGGACGTGCTGGAGGGATAGATTTATCACTCAGAGACTCCTATGCTGTGGAATAAAATCCGGTCCATGTGAGGCAGAGCACCTCGCTGACTCTGTTCAAGAGAAATCTAGACCTGTGGATGGGAGATCGTAGGTTTACCCGGAATCATCTCTGTGTCACTGCTGGACAGAGGCACAACAAACTAATGGGCACAGTATTTTTTCATATAAGGGGTGGCGTAAGCCACAAAAATTTGGGCTAGGCTTATAAATGCCTTAGGGCAGATAGCCTAGTATAAACCTATGAACCTATGAACCTATGACACACACACACACACACACACACACACACACACACACACACACACACACACACATATACCGGCACACACACACTGACACACACACACACACACACACACACACACACACACACACACACACACACACACACACTGACACACACATACTGACACACACATACTGACACACACACTGACACACACACACACTGACACACCATGCATGTGATATGACAGATGGCATGCAGCATGCTTGTGACACAGCTGACAGCATGCAGCTCAGTCATCAATAGTGTTTGTAAGCATACCCCCTGGAATGCACACTACAGCAGGCAGGTGTCATATCATTATCCATGCAATTCACACGATCATGGTAGTATGCATGCATCCCCATGATACACCATGTGAACCAGAACAGGATAACAGTGCACATGGCTGATGTGACCTTGACATGTAATCTGATGACGTGTGCATTAACATGCATGCATGCCTGACACAATGGTGTCCTGACACATGTACAGCATCGTACTGGGTATCACATTGTGGTGTTGTCCATATGCCCTACAGATAGAATGCATGTTGAGCAAATGTGCATGGGCATGTTAGGGGACTGTGAGCCGTCTACATTGCTGTACAGTGTGATGTACAGACACTGTGCCATTGCATGGCATCATGAGGCATCTATATTGCTAAACAGTGCATGTTATGTACGCATTGCATATCCAGAACTGCATGCATACCCATGACATACCTGTGGATTGTGACCTATGATGCTGAGGTGTATACACACCAAACCATGCTGTGTCATGTGACAGGTCACTGGAGGACATACAGATGACACCCCTGCATGATGACTACAGTGTGTTAGCTGCCTGGCAACCATGTCCACACATAGCGGACCTGTCACATCACCATTTCACACATGACATTGATGTACCACGCACACAAGGTGCACAGCTAACAGTGATGTCCTATGGCAGCAAGGGAAAAGTACAGTATCTGTGGCCTGGTGTCACTGTCAGTGGAATCTGTAAAGTTGACTACCGTCATGCTATGACACAGATGTCATGTTCAACACATCTTATGAGGTACACGTCACTGACACCTCCACTAGCTGTGCACAGGCATTTAGGATGTGCAGCGTACCACATCACCTATACAATCAGTCTAGTACAGCTGTAATTGGACCATGTGTGGACAAAGTGGGACAGGGTGTATCCACATCCCATCTTCTGTGTGGCTACATGTCTCTGGCCATCCCCATGGCCATGTGTGCACATGTGTTGGTCATGTATGTGATGGCCATCTATCACACATGTCTGTGTTGTCCCATATGACATACACCCATAGATGTTGGATATGTCTTGATTTAATTATTTGGGGCTGGGTATGTGGTGTTATGAAACAATATGTGTCCTTTCTACAGAATTCTGCTTAGTTGTGGAACTCACAGTCATAAGGGAAGTTTGGACAAGTGTTGTTATTGCCCTGTTTTTCCCTTGGGACCTGCCTGGGTGGATACATTCACTGTACTAAGGTCACCTACCTCATCCAAACATTTTGCTTAGGCAATATACTGCTCTGCTGCCTCAAATCCCACTTGGACATTGGAACAAAGTCTCCCAGAGGATACTAAGAAATTGTTATTGCCCTGTTTTTCCCTTGGGACCTGCCTGGGTGGATACATTCACTGTACTAAGGTCACCTACCTCATCCAAACATTTTGCTTAGGCAATATACTGCTCTGCTGCCTCAAATCCCACTTGGACATTGGAACAAAGTCTCCCAGAGGATACTAAGAAATTGTTATTGCCCTGTTTTTCCCTTGGGACCTGCCTGGGTGGATACATTCACTGTACTAAGGTCACCTACCTCATCCAAACATTTTGCTTAGGCAATATACTGCTCTGCTGCCTCAAATCCCACTTGGACATTGGAACAAAGTCTCCCAGAGGATACTAAGAAAGTATGTGTGTGTGATAATACTTGGGCCTCCACTGATTAGAACTCTATTTATTTATTAGTTATTCAAGCTATCTCCCTGCCAGGTCAGCCAACAGCCTAGACACTTCTCTTTTCTCCCATCCACTTCTCTCCCATCTCTTCCCTGGGTTTCTCCAGCTCTTCCTTACTTTATCTTACTCAGCCCCTAGACCTACCTAGTTGGCCTAGTGCATTCTCTGCATTGACCACTAGAGGGCGTCCCCTCCCCACTGTCACTACTTTTCCCTCATTTATTTCTTGCTTTACTCTGCCAATATCTTCATTCTTACTTTCCCATCCATATTATATATAGTATTCCTTACTTACCCTGCCACTACTTACTCTCCTCTAATCTTTGCTCCACTGATAGGCTCTCGATCCTCTCCTGGTCTGCTATACCCTGTCTCCCATCTTGCCTATCGCTTGTTGGTCTATCCATTTTCCTTCACACTACGCTCCACTACTTGCTACCTTCCCTTCTCTCCCTGTTTTTCCCCTTCTACATATCGGACTACACGATTCACGCTATCTCTACCCTACTCTTTTTACCTATCATCGCATCTCTCATTCAATCTCCTCCCTTTCTCCCTTCCCCTCTCTCCCTGCTTTCTCCGCCACTATCTACCATGATATACTGCTCATGCAACCTCTGTCCCACGCACCTAGCCTACTAGTGTAATCATATTTCTCTCTCCCTCCCCTTTGACTCTGCGATCCGTCGTACATCCTTACCTCCTGTATCTTATGATTGTGGACCTTCCGGCTGTCCCCACTAGCTTGTATTCCTTGCCCCTCCCCACCTCCCTTTTACTTCCGCCTGGAAGTTATTTATACCCCCCTCCTTAAGGCGCCATTTTTAAACTCCCTCTCGGCTGCTGCTGGTGCCTGGTTAGGAGTGCGCTCCTAGAGTAAGTAGATCCTGCTCATATCGCAACTCTGTTATCGGAGCCTTTCCCCTAAATTGTCATGGCATAAGAACTTGTTGGTCATATTATGCTTGTATTTCTTTTTGTTTACTGTTGTTTGCTGCTATAGACTTTACAAGCATCTGTTTTTGGTTTACACATGCATCGCTCTTTTACGACTGCTGTTTTGGGAACTTAAAGTGTATTGTCAATGGTAAAATACTTGCATTTCCAATTGTATACTGTCGTTTTCTGTGCTTATCACTCATGTGTTTTTTGATTTATTGTGTATTGCTCAGAACGACTGCTGTTTAGAGTGCTTACACTGTCGTTTTCTGCGCTCATCACTCATGTGTTTTTTTTTTATTTATTGTATATTGCTCAGAACGACTGCTGTTTAGAGTGCTTAAGAGAGTATTGGTCAAAACGACTGCTGAATACAGAGCCAAAGAGCTCATTACTTGCAAGCGACTCCCGCTTAGAGTTTGCCATATAATTCCACTACCCACACTGTTCCTTCTGAACGTAGACCTCTTGTTCTACCTTTATGCTTGACGGAATGTAGTATACATTACTGTGATTGCAAGTAATTCTTACAGTTTGACTAGCTTGAACCTAAGCCTCTATAGTCACTACCAACTGTGGTGCGACACTGCCCTGAGGCATCAGTATTTGTAATTAGTGCAACACTTTAATAGCTTGACTTTAATAGCGGCTGATAATACCCGGTAGGGCCAATTAACACACCATTTGATTTTGAGGCCATTGCATTACTTTTCTGGACATCGCAGACGGAGTATTCCGTTTATTTTATAATCACATTGTTTGTCTACATTAGTGCGACATTTAGTCACAGGGAACTGTTCATGGTTGCTTCTTGAACTGTTCAGTAGCTGTTTTAGCCCTAACAAACACTGGCGTAATACGCCAACTCCACGTGTCTGTGCTAACCTCTCATTGCCCTGGCAGTCGCTACCGCATGGTGCTCTACAAACACATTGTTATTCTGCTTTCTGTAGCATTAATAGTTGAAGTCTGCTTAGTTTTTTTCATGTACTTAGTCATAGATTTTATTGCAGATTGATAATACTTTCAGCATATCATTTTTACCTGCTTAGTAACACTTTTATGTATTGCATTGTGTCTCTGCTACTCTGTGACTAACTCTTACTCATCTCTCCTCCTGTCTCCAGTTGTTATTGCCCTGTTTTTCCCTTGGGACCTGCCTGGGTGGATACATTCACTGTACTAAGGTCACCTACCTCATCCAAACATTTTGCTTAGGCAATATACTGCTCTGCTGCCTCAAATCCCACTTGGACATTGGAACAAAGTCTCCCAGAGGATACTAAGAAAGTATGTGTGTGTGATAATACTTGGGCCTCCACTGATTAGAACTCTATTTATTTATTAGTTATTCAAGCTATCTCCCTGCCAGATCAGCCAGCAGCCTAGATACTTCTCTTTTCTCCCATCAACTTCTCTCCCATCTCTTCCCTGGGTTTCTCCAGCTCTTCCTTACTTTATCTTACTCAGCCCCTAGACCTACCTAGTTGGCCTAGTGCATTCTCTGCATTGACCACTAGAGGACGTCCCCTCCCCACTGTCACTACTTTTCCCTCACTTATTTCTTGCTTTACTCTGCCAATATCTTCATTCTTACTTTCCCATCCATATTATATATAGTATTCCTTACTTACCCTGACACTACTTACTCTCCTCTAATCTTTGCTCTACTTATAGGCTCTCGATCCTCTCCTGGTGTCTTCCCGCTCCGTTCGCCCTGCGGGCTCACTCCGCTCCCCTACCCTGACTTCACCCGCCCCCAGTGCATCTAGCTATATCCTTCTTGTTTCCACACCCACATTTTCTCTACACCAATCACCCACCAACACCGTGTCACACCCCATCAGCCTATTATCCAATTTCAAACCACTCCCACAGGCACTACATTTCAATACATCCCACCTCTAACACACTCACTCACCTACCTATCCTAATTACATCCAGCTCTACTCCCACTTCTCTTTCTTTCTACACTACTTTAGCTAAATCCTTCATATCCCTTGCACTATACCATATATATTGTCAATTACAACACTCAATACTAGTAACCTTCTCAACATGCCTACATACCCTTATTCCATCCTATGTCTTCTATCACTTTCTATTAAACTATCATACCTGTATCACCTCACCCAACCTGTCATTTCTTACCATCCACAACTTTACCATACAACCTACCACCTGAATACCCCACTCCCACAATCACACTATCCCATCTCTCCCCATCTTCACCCAATAACTCAGCTCCTCACCTTCTCATTTAAACTCCTCAGCCCTCAGAAATACTCTATCCCCATAACAAATAAACACCCCTTAATCATCTCAGATGACCCAAACCATCTTAATACTCTAATCAACTATCTTTCAAACCCCATCTTCCATCTCTTTACCTGCCTTTTATCTGGTGATGTCCATGCTAAGCCCCCGCCCTCCTCCTCCTCCTCCCCACACAAGCCTATATACTTTACTTCTCTAAACTCACAAAGGATAGTGAATAAAGTCCCCACCCTCCACGCATGGCTCACACATAACAAACCTGATATACTATCTATTTCAGAAACTTGGTTAAAGCCCTCCATAAAAGATTCTGAAATAACTCCACCCAGCTACTCAATCATTAGAAAAGACAGGACCCAAAAGAAAGGAGGTGGAGTTGCCCTCCTTTATTCCTCCTCCTTGCTAGTTACCCCATATAACAAACCTACCCCAACATTTAACAATGCTGAATTACTCCTCTCTCTCCTCCAAATTAATAAACACAAACACATTTGCCTAGCATCCCTCTACATTCCTCCAGGGGACAATATTTCTACACTTGAAAACATCCTCTCCTGGCTCTCTGACAATATTAACAATGAAACCATAATTCTTGGAGATGTCAATATTAACTGGGCCTCCATCCAGTCTCCAACCAACCCTCTTAACATCAATCTATACAACTTCTCCCAGCTAATCAACACCATAACTCACCCTTCTAAAGACCCCTCCAGTGGCACCATTCTTGACTGGGTTCTAGTGTCACACCCTCACTATTTTTTAAGCAGCGGTACTCTTCCCGACCCTCTTGGTGATCACCTGCCCACTTTCACCCACCGACTCCCCTGCATCTCTAACCGCACCCACAACTACATCACTACCCGCAATGACAAAAACTTTAACCCTTCAATTTTCATTGATTCCCTGAAAACTATTAATTGGAACAATTTAAAAACACTGCCCCTAGAAGAAGCTGTTGCCCATTTTAACTCCACATTTCTAGGAATACTTGATTCCCAAGCCCCTCTAAGAACAAAAAGAATAAAAACTAACTCAGCCCCCTGGCTAACCAAAACTACTCTCTCTACCATGAGGCTTAGAGACAAAGCCTGGGGACTCTATCTGAGAAACAAGACACCAGACCAACATATTGCATATAAAACCCTTCGTAATAAAGTAAAAAAGCTAATAATCTCTGATAGACAAACATACTTCCTCACACTCCAGAACAACAATAAAACCAACCCCCAAAGATTCTGGAAGGAAATTTCCACCCTCCTCAACCCCAGCAAACCACCCACCCCTACCCCAGACCCAAACATCCAAGACCTAGACTTAGCTATTCAGTTTAACTCCTTTTTCATCGACTCTATTAGTAAACTCACCTCTTCTTTCTCATCCTCCCCCCCACCATCCAACACACCCCCTCCTCCTATCACAATCAACCCTACCCCCATCTCCACTTCACATGACCCATCTTCCACCTCTTCCACTACTATTACTTCCCCATCAACTGAACCCTCCTCAAACTCGCCATCTCCACTTCCCTCTCTGTTCACTTTAAAACCTGTATCTACTACCACTATTAAGAAACTCCTCCAGAAATTAAAGCCATGTACTAATGCCCCTGATAACATTCCCTCTTATTTTCTACACATAGCTGCAGATGCCATTGCCTATCCCATTAGCATTCTAATAAACCGTTCCATCCAAGAATGCACCGTGCCTCCATTGTGGAAGCAAGCATTCATTATCCCCCTTCATAAAGGAGGCAACAACTGCAACATCAATAATTTTCGTCCTATTGCTATTCTATCCCCCATTTCAAAACTTCTGGAAAAGTGTGTTCACCTCCAACTCTTGCCACATCTCTTAGATAACAACCTGCTAACCCCTACTCAACATGGATTCAGGCCAAACCATAGCACCATGACTGCCCTCTTATCCTTTCTTGAGACTGTCAATAATGCACGTGATACTGGACACATTGTCTCTACCCTACTTCTTGACCTATCCAAGGCCTTTGGCACCATCTCACACAATCTGCTTTTAACTAAACTATCAAAATTCAACCTCTCTCCCTCTTCCATAAATTGGTTTTCTAGCTACCTGTCAAATAGACACCAAGCAGTTAGATGGAAGAAGGCTACTTCCCCATTCCTTAGCACCCCCACTGGTGTTCCCCAAGGATCTATTCTGGCCCCCCTCCTCTTCAATATATTTGTCAATGACTTTCATCAATCTATCCCTTTTGCAAACATTATTCAATATGCAGATGACTCCACCATTATCTGCTCTGCCATCTCCCCCTCACTGCTCCAAAAACTTACTCAGCAAGCCTTTTCAATAACTGAACACTGGATGAAAATAAACCACTTAGCACTCAATGCCTCCAAAACAAAACTTATGGTTTTCACCCCTTCCAAAACTACCTCCTTCAATACCAACTCCTTCTCAATTACCAGCCTAAATAACACACCCCTAGAACTAGTTTCTGAAACTAAGCTATTAGGAGTACTAATTGACAATAGACTTAGCTACAATTCCCATCTACTACTAAATATAAAAAAAACCCATCAAAAACTAGGCATGCTCTACCGTCAGAACCAATACCTTACAAACTCCTCCAAAATCGCACTCGCTTCCTCTTTTCTCATTCCCTCCCTTCTCTATGGTGCTCCATTACTGACTAATCTTCAGGCCTCCCTAAAAAAACAACTTTCTTCCTGCTATAACAAAATAGCCAAATTCGCCAACAGCCACAGGTCCTCTACCCACCATTGTTCTTCCCTTCAAAAATTAAACTGGCTTGAATTACCAAACCAGCTTACATATATTCAGTTGACTTTCGCTCATAAGCTCATTTCCAGTCCTTCTCTTTGTCCCTCCCTGTCTTTTGCCTTCAGAATGCACCTACCAAACAGAGTCCTAAGGTCCAACAACCAAAACCTACTAATAGTACACAAACCATGTCATCCCCCAGGCAAACACTTACTATCTTTTAACCTTGCCCGTCTATGGAACTCACTTCCTCCATCCATTCGTACTATCACTAACAAATACATGTTCAAAAAATCACTTCATACATATCTAAAATCCCAATGGGATTGTTCTTGCTCCCTCCCCTCATAGATCTGTAACATTCCATCTCCCCTCACACTCATCCTATTAAAGCTTATGTTTCCTCACTATTGTTATTTAACAAAGACCCTCTGAGTTTCTTCTTCAATAACTCCCCTGATTGCATATCTCAATACTGTTTTTATTTCTGAATATTTCTCAAATTTATGCCTAATGTATTAATGTTTTATCTCTACTCTGTATAATTGTCTTGTAGTTATTGCATCTACTTAATTCTGTCTATATCACAGCTTTTCTCCCCATCTATGAATGTTTTTCTCAAATTCAAGCCTAAATGTATTAATTTTTATCTCTACTCTGTATAATTATCTTGTAGTTATTGTATGTACCTAATTTTGTCTATATTGGAGCTTTTCTCCCCAGGACTCCATTGAAAACGGGTTCTTTTGGCCCAATGGACTATCCTGGTAAACCAACTGCAAATAAATAAATAAATAAATATGTCACCATCCACAGGGCTATGCAGACAAAAGGTGTATGTCTGGTATGTGGGGTATGGGTTATGGGAAATTGTGACAATATTGCAACCGAAATGATACGTGTCTCAGACATGTCGGATGGAACATCTCAATGTGTGAAACCATTGTAGGGGCATATAACACAATGGTGATGCCTGTGGTCTGCTAATATCACTGCTCACTGTGCGGTACTGGTTTGTGTACCACACGTTTTGTTCTACTGTATAGTACATATGCCTCCATTGTAGAACACCCCCACCATTGTATGCACAGCTGGACACACATGTAGCAATGACAAATACTGTAGTTTCATGTCTGTGTATTATTTCAGTTGTATATATTGCACATGGGTGGCCTGTGTGGATGATGGGTGATGTGACTTGTATATCCATGTATTAACTGGCCACATGGTGAATAGATGTATGCTTTGGCATGCCTGATACCGATGACAGCCTCACCTGCAACGGACTCTTGTCTGTGCGGCACGCCAGAGGTACCTGTATAGGGTGAAACAGCAGTATGAACATTATCCATAACTGTATGACAGCCACAGGGTGCACAGTGCAAGTTAACACATTCACCTGTACAATAGCATATAGTCAGCACATGTGTGCATACCATACCTCTCAACCTCTTAGAACAATAAATGTGGACAAAGACTACTATGATGGGGGACATATAGGGTCAACTGTGACATATTGCTCTTACAAACTTAGAAATTTGCTAGACTAATAGGTTTGCATGCACATGGGTTTTACATGGAATGTGCAGTCGTAAACACAAATGTATGTCATCATTTAATGACTATTCCTCAGCTATTTGCCAGAAAGGGACAGATATTAAGGGGAACACACCGACAATATGAGGCAGACATCTGGAGATCCTGCAAATACCTGTACAGTTCAGAGGTATGGTGCATACACAGGGTAGCATAAAGCATGTGTGTCCACATACCTTGCATATGTTGTTACATTACATGATGTACAGTGACACATGCACGTACTGGGATATACTGGCCATAAGTTCAGTACTGACTTACCAGGCAACTCCAGGCTCATTGGTTGGGAGACACCCACCTGCACGATGGCAGCTAGTGTTTGTGGGGGCTGTTCCGAGGGTGTTCCCAGACTGGCCAGTAGGTCCTCTGTGTGTGTGAGTGGAGGCTAGGTTGGTGGCCCACCACCTGTTCCACCTTGTTCCCTGGCGATTGCAGTGGCACGCTGTTTTGCATGATGTATCAAGTCCATGCAGTGTCTGCGCACCTGCTGGTAGGTGCGTTTGTGGCCGCCTACTTCGTTGACCCTCCTGTGAAGATCCTGCCACAGGTCGTCCTGCTGCTGTGCATGCTGTGGCACATGGCTAAATAACACCTCGTAGTTCTCATGGAGGTACGGAATTACGACATCATCCTCCTGTCAGCTGTATGCTGGTAGGCATGTATGAGGCATTATCTATAAGACATGATGAAGGTGACAGGTCACATTTACAGACATGTACAGTGATACTGCTGCACATACATTTCTAGTACATCTGCACAGTTATCTTTGCAAATCAACATGACACTAACACGACTGGCATGTATGTGTCACACACATGTAACACCCAGTATGCATTGGATATCATCCCCATATATGTGTGTCACCTCATTAGTGTTCCTACTGCATGTGACATCTGTCTCCATGTGGGCATGTCTGTTTGCCTACACTGATGTTCTTACCTATCTACACATGCCTGATGTATCCACGATAATGCTGTTGACTTTGATGCTGTGTATATGTCACATATCAATACAGACACAGCCTTAATGGACTTGGGCAGTGACAATGCACCAAGTACACATGGAAACCTATACACCCATCTGTTTTGCCATAGACATCTACACTGCACTGTACAGCTGTTCAACATCTGTACAGTGCAGTGGAGATGGGGTACAACACATTAACCCTGGTTTACTGTAGCTGACACCATGTGATATGCACATGTCACTGTAACACCTTTAGTAGTTGTGAGTCTGTCAACAGGCCACGAGTAGAACACTCCTGTGACATACAAAGGCATTTGTAGCCGAACATCCATACTGTCTTGTACATCTGTACTGCTAACATCTACATTTATAATGGTTCATACGTACCAGTGCTATTGCCTGTCAATATGATGACTATGTTGTACATGTGGCAATAGAGCTATTCTCATGTACACAGTCAATGCACACCACCCAACATACAACAGCACAGCCTGTGGGGGATGCACATATGCAGCCATGCTGGGGGTTATACTGTCACCAACCCTGACTGCACCTGACAGTCATGTGGGGAATGTGCAACATTGGCAACGCACCCCACACATCACATAGTCCCACATGATCCCCACCACAGGCCACACATATGGAGACACCTTGTACAGTACCCCTACATACTCTGTGTGGGCACCAACGACAGCCCATATCACCAAACACAACCACACCAACCTATAGCCCACAGACACGTGTGCCCATCACATACAGCCAATAGGGTGTCATAACATACACAACACACCTGTCTTAGGTGACTGTCGGTGGTCACACTGCTGTTCAACTCAGCAGGCTACACAAGGCGATAGTCACTTACATCCTGCTGTCAAGTAACTGGTCCTGCAACATAACTTATGCACACATGCCACAACTCAACAGGTACGATGTGACTCATCTTCCATGTTTGTGTGACTGAAGTTGTATCTCAGGGCACGGACTACGTGTGCAGGGACATGCAATAGCCCACGAGTGTTGTAGCCCTGATGGTGTGGTCCAAGCCCTGGGAAGCATTTTGCGGTCATCCGGACCTGTTACCACTGTACTACGAATGACTGTGTCACTCCCAACAGTTGTCCATGCTTCTGCTGTCATTCCACAGGCATCTAGTATACATCACTTTGACAGACCTGGTCAAACAACATAATGCTGTGGTACAGTTGACCTGCACCTGCCAGCCCTGGGAGTACGGATCACATGTTGGACTCTTGCTGCTTTTATACTGCCTGTCTTGCTCAGTGTCCAATAACAGTCACCACCAGAATGGGAACTGGCTAGCAAAGCATGTGGTCATGTCACACAATGCTTGACATCATCCTCTGTGATGCACGCAGGCAAGGCACACCTGATACTGCACCACTTCAATATCTCTGCAGTGACTGGGACCTGCCTCTTGGCTCTGCAGAGCACACCTGCAATGACTGGTTATAGACAGACCGTACCTCTCAGGCACATACCTGGACTGGCACACCCATGGCTGAGGTGTCCCCATATTCCACTATGTTGTACACACATCCCGGCTGGTTACTTAGCACAATGCATCACAGGTGCTCCACGTGCATATAACTGTGTCCGAAACTATTGCTGCTACTGATGTGAGACTGACAGTAACCCACACTTAACTGTGATAGCCGCACATGTACCGACATATTAGGTGTACGCTGTGTGTGAGCCATAACCTCCGCTCGGCTGGTTCGACCCATACACCACCTCCAAGACCAACAGGATCCTTGACATGGACACTACCAACATGTGACTGCTGTTCCACACCTGGGGTTATCCCCTCATTGGTGGAATCCGAACATATGCTACTCACCCTTATTAGCCACATACAGGCACAACACACTTCACTGCATACACAGTAGATGAGTACTACAACAACAACTACAGATGTCGTATGACAGCGGTAGTTGTTGTTGTGACACACGTGCAGGTGGACAATGCACATGCAAATGCTGAGACATACCCCAGTGCACTTCATTGGCACGTACATGACAATATGGTTCATGCCATTCCACACAGAGCCATGATGGCACACACCAGATAACAGACGACACTCTGGGGGTGTGGTCCCACGGACATACTTTATAACAACAGGTGGGGGCTGTTGCACAGTGGTGTATATTCCCATGGGTGGGGTAACTCACTGGTCAGCCTCGGTAGGGCCACGGGATCCCTCATCACATACTCCATAACTAGCTACTTACACATTACTGCGACACATTCCAAGATGTACCACAAGGCATTATGGTGGTATGTCAGTAGTCGTATGCAATACGCACATCTGCTCACACATACAACTGTCACCCTGGAACATGACAGTAACAGGTGATGTTGGCAACATGCTGTCTGATGGCTTCAATGCTAGCATTACATCCTCTCACTCCCTACAGGGCCACAATCCTTGTAGGAACATTGCGGTGTACCTGTGGTCACACCTACACAGTACTGACCTGCACTCTATATGTCCTGGGACACAGGCCCCTTGTCACCCTACAAAATCCCAGGCTGTGATATCCACAGACCTCTGAACAGCATGTCTCCCCACTGGGACACCATATTCAGTAATAGCCTTGTACCAGACATTGTGGGCCCTGACTGGCCCACAGCGACAGTAACAGTCCACACAGGTGGTGCCACAATGCACGACTGGGACTATTTCCCTACACACCTCACTGGACTGTTATGCACAGCTACAGGGCATATCATCATGGACATCATTCGCTGAGTCTTTGTTGTGCTCCAGTCCTTTGATGCCAGCTGGGTTGGTCTTGTTGGGGCCACAGCATGCCTTCTACACCTGTTGAACACCTTTCATACAGTCGCCAGAGTAGTTGATGATGACACGGGGGTCCACACAGCCTACATTGTCCTCTCGCTGCCATTCAGCAATGTTCTCCATTTTGGTATTGACAACATACACATCCACCTGCACATCACAACATATGTCTCCGGATGTTATGCAAAGTGGCTAATGGATGGGACACACACACTGAGGGTGGCATACCATATCACATACTGCATTTCAGTTACACTTGGCATATCACAGTCCTCAGTCATGGGGCCTTCATGTTTGGTATATGCTTCCCTGAGGTACTGGCTACCACTGAGGGGACTTTCCTGCCTAGCTTTACAGACCACTGCATACCCAGCGCTGTTGTTGCTCCACCAGCTGATACAGACCCCATCCATACAGGTGTCATTGTGACGGATACCGATATGAACATCATGGGCTCTACCTGCATGACACTTGGTATGAACATCACCTTTGTAGTACACCATCCACCCACTGGTTATCACATAGGTGTTAGTCCCCTACATACGTCACATTGTATGTGTTTGTAAGACACATGTATGTCGCACACACTCCTGTGATTACCACATTGCCACTGTGGCATGGATATCCTTCTACGTGTCCACACATGTCTGTATTGGGTATGTAGCTGGCACATAGGCACCCGTTGTACCTCTGAACACCGGACTTAAACACACATCCATGGGTACAACACCCCGCTTAGGGTGTACCTTACACAACAGCTTTACATAACTCAACATTAAAACGCCATGACGTTTATTGAGCTACGACAGTTAAAATTTGCGGCTTATGTACAGACACCACGTCTGTACATATTTGCGGACTACATACTCAGGGGTGACCTCTGCTGCAAGACAGGGCCTATGTCTGCAAATATGTTAATGGATATACTCCGCATACACGACATAAACAATAGCCACTATGAGCATGATGCTCATGGATATGTGCACACACACGCGACAGTGTGTGGCATGTGCTTGGGGGTTGCATTCCCAGACCGGACACTCACCATGCTTTGGGACATGATTCCTATGTACATCACGCATGGACAGTCAGTAGCAGTGTTCAAGTGATACCTCGCTTGGTGGATGGTGGACACATGTATGCCAGGGATCACTGCAGTGGTTGTACTGTGCAGAGATGCAGGTTACACATGGCTCTTCTGTTCACAGGACACTACCCTAGAGAGGTGCCACTGGTGTGCACACTGTAGTTGTTGTTACACATAGACTTGCCAAACTGCATGGTACCCCACTATGAACCTGTGGAGCTATTACATTTCCTTTGTGCATGGTTACTGGAATAGCTCTTCCAGTTAGATTAGCTGTCACGCTATTACAATGTCCCATGACTATAGGCCATATGTATCCTGTTATTGTACATGCCAATCAAGTTCATGTTTGTCTGTTGCATCTCTTCTGCTATTCTAGTATGGGAATAATGTTTGCGTCCTTTGCAAATGCACAGAGTGGATTACATTATTTATTTCATCATAACTGTTTACACATAAATTAATTACATACTACTCACATCACTATACGATACCTTTGTTATGCATCATATGCCTGTTCTCCTGTGTAGCATATCTGACATATCAATCTACTGTACTATACATTACACATGTTTTACATGGTATCCCATAATTCAAAGTATACTTGCACAGAGGGTCCACCTTAGACATGTCATTGATGTTATATGCCCATACACATACGTACTGTTACAGTATATCCACATTTCCTACCCCCTGCTATGGCACATACTTATTGGACATACCCTACCACTGATGGCGGGTCGTATGACATTGTTCTGTTTAAAGCCATCATGTTGCATCCTTTGTGGTGTCTGTGCTGTTTACCTTGTGGCCAACTGCTGGACGCACAACTTCTACAAGCATTAGTATGATCAGCAAGACATCACTACATAAATACCATTCTCCACTTTATGCATGGCGGACACTTTTAATTACTGCAAACCAGGCTATGCATACACTGACATAACTTAATACAGAACATACTATACATACAGTTAGTGTTCTACATACCTTGATATCGTTCTGGTGTTTCATCTCTATCTCGCTGTTCTGTATCACTCTTTAAACTGTTTTACGGTATGAGCATACAATTTGCATATCTGGCAAGTCATCCTTATATACATCTATACCTGCAACATGTGGTTTACTGCCACCAATTGGTGGTCCGATGTGACTAATTGTGTGCACTTCAGCTGTGCAGCTACTCCATTCACCAATTACACGGCAACAGTGGGGTATAATTGAATTCTCCACTTGGACGTTGGCCATTTGCCCTGCCTTCAGGGAGACGGCCTGTATTGTGTTTTGTTGTGTGTAATTGCAACTGCTATGTGTAGAGCCAAGTCTATTTTGGAGTCATGTCCCCCGTGCATTATGTGTAATGGCTTGAGTATGTGGTTCTACCTGTGACTGTACCTGTCATCCCATCCGTCTGATAAAGGACTATTGCAAACACCTGTAACATCACCGTTTGTTCCGTTATACGATGGATACAATTTTGCATGGCGCCTTTAAATGTGTCTCTCACAAGGTATGTTAACGGTTCAACAAATGTAATTGACTAACTAGATGTTTGGGCTGTGGTTACAGTCTGTATTGCTATTGTTTCCAGTGTGGGGGATGTAGGTGGGTGTACGCAGCATATACGGTTTTGTGGGGCTTGCATTTCTACGTAGTCCATATATATGTGTGTGGGCCCCTTCCCTAATTACAGTGCTATCACTTAATAGACTTCTGTTATGGGAATTTACTTTGGGCCGTTGTTAATTGGTTTCTGTATGGTATGCAGGTGAGGTTGATACTTCCATACCAGATGTACGGCGATATGTGCAGGGATATTTGTAAATGACCGCTATCCCGTGTATGTCTGTCCCAGATATTTGCAGTCATTGCAGTGGTGTTGGTGTCAGACCCTCTGTGACATGGCTTGCCACCTTTTCATATGGCCATAGTCGGACACTTGCGGGTCACACAGTGGTGTTTACAGGCTGACATATGGCCACGGTCAGTACACAGGATAGCACATACTTTTATCCTCATTACATACCAATTGTTCTTGGTCCTTAACTGCTTATCAGTTTGCATGTAACATTTCCATTTCTTACATACAGGCATGAGTATTTCCTGCAACTATTGCATAATATTTGAGACATACTAATGTCCTAAACTCTCGGACAGTTGCCCTTTGTAATGTTTCATGTCAGGACACACCTGCCCAGGGGGGGCTGTCCTTCCCAATGTGGAATAGGTGTTTACCGCATGCCTACGGCTAGCTATACCCGCACCTACCGTAATCATCTACCTCTAAGTTGCCACCTACAGACACGCGATGCGGACACACACACACACACTTTAGTCACACGGGAACACACATGGCACCCTCAACACACACATACACAGGCTACATCACTCACAACCACAGTTGTACACAGTACCTATGTGGACCGCACCACCACCAGCGGTGACTACATGCCCTTACTATCGTCATATTGCTCGCAGTTCTACTGTTCCAGTACTGTGTTTTTCTGTCTTTCAGCCTCCTGGTTATGCGTGTCGGTGTGTGACATGTTACATAGTTGGTGCTATCCTATCCTATTTATTTGTACCTCAAAGGTGTTTTGAATGTCCTCGACCTATCTATATATTTGCAGAAGTCAGTGACCCCTTGTATATCAACATATATCACACTATCGCCCTTTCTAATATATATATATATATATATATATATATATATATATATATATATATATATATATATATATATATATCTCGGACAGGGGTGGTGACAGGCACGCTATGCCTTTCATTGTGTGTTTGTCAGTGTATACTGTGTTTCCTGGACTCCGCACATTTGTGTCTGTACCTGTCACATTACACACCTGCCATAGGTTAAGATTACCTCCCATCCCACTTTGCGAGGGACAGTCCCTCTTTGTGCAGTTGTGTCCTGCGAAATATTTGTCAACATAGCAAATGTCCTGCGACTTTGGGACAAACATATTCCCTATAGTTTATGTCATAGTTGCATAAAACACTTATTCTGTATCTGACCCACCTACATGTTACAGGACACGGAACACGTTCCTGTGACCATTACTAGAATAAGCTTTTTATATATGCAAAACACTGACGTTCTGGTTTTCGTACTGGCCGGGTGTATGTGTCGTCCTGCAGACATCTGGCGTATGTCCCACATTGGTCATTTGAACTGTGGCAACCCTACCATACGTACATCTTGCCTAGCAATAGTGTTGGGTGATTGTATACATGAATGCCTGTTCCACTCCTGGCAGTGGTTGTTTTACCCTTCAGAGCAGGCGCTATTTGTTCAGGGGTGACTAATGCTGGTTTCCCCTGTTCTGTACATCATTGACCATGATCTGTGCAGTGGTCGGTGATGCTTAGCCCTGTTTCACGCATATCCGTATAGTTGTATTTAAACATCGCTTACCAGCTGTGGGCAACGCTTATTCCCGCTAACGTGTGCGACACATATTCTGATGACCTGCATCTGGAATGCATTACCTGTGCCGTCGGGATTACGTTACATCCCTTGCGGGACGTGGGACCGGGAACATGCATGACAGTCACTGCATGTACCACTTGGACATCTGGGGGTTGTACATGAATTATGTCATTTTGTATGTGCAGTACACTACAGCAGTTACTCCACACTACACTCACATGGATAACTCCGTTAGTTTACAAATTGATGAGTCCAGTTAATGGTATGTCCATGTGATGTTTACTGGCTGTACTCCGGCATTGGGTATGTATATCACAATTAGCTACACCCGATAATTTGCTACACCTTCATACGACCGTGGATGCAGCATGCCGGGGTGATGAATGCCTGTCATGGGTACATCCCCTGCCTTGACACAACATCCATGATTACATTTTGTGGAGCCTCTCAGTAATGCAGCGGGGAATCTGTGATTAGTGTGTATAGGACAGTGCTTACACACATGTGCTCCCATGATTGCCTCTGCTCCAGTAAGCGACAGTTGCTTACTCGATGTTGTGGCAACGGAAGTCACTGTTTGCCCTGGTTGGTGTTTTGCTTCTGACAATCGGGCGTGTACCTACCGATGTACCTGAGAACATAGACACACAGCACCGACAGATGCTGATAGGTGCATCTATTGTTCAGGTGTTGACATTTCCGTGTTCCAATTGCTGTTGCGTGTACAATGTTTGAGGGCTGCCTATGTAGGATTCCACAGTGGGCCACCTATACATCACAATTTACAGGTAGTCGTTTTTGTGTGCCATCCATGTTACTGTGTGTGCAGGTGGGGAGGGGTGTCAGTCCATGGGAGCCTACACTGTCAAGGTATGTGCTATATGTTCCCTCTTTGCCAAGGTGTAGGCATATTGGGCATGCCTCCGTCTGCCTACTGGGGCTGGCACAGTGTGTCCATGGTCTGGATCCCTCTGTGCCTGTGTTGGCCTTGGCAACTGCGGTGGGCTGTGAGGCCCTCCCCCATTTTGACCCTGCTGCAGCTGTTTCCGCAGGATCATATTATGTAGCATGGCACATACTATGAAGATATGGGCACACGTGCCTGGAGAGTACTGCAAGCCTCCACCAGATGTGTCCAAGCACCGGAACCGTGATTTCCGCATCCCGAACACACACTCTATGATGATTCTGATTTGTGCATGTGCCTCATTATGGCATTCTTGCATTGGTGTGTGTGCATTTCTGATGGGGGTCATCATCCATGGCTCCAGTGCATAGCCAGCATCCCCCACAAGGTGGCCTTGTGGGATGTCCCCCCTGACAAACACCTGCCAGCACACACATCCATGATAATGTCCTGGGCATTGCACATGACCTGGCAGCTGATGGAGTGGAATCCCTTGCGGTTTATGTGGCGCCTACCATACTCACCAGGTGGTGACTTGATTTGTATGTGCGTGCAGTCTATCGTACCCAGTACCTCCGGGTAGTTTGCCACAAGGTGGAAGTCATGCATATTGCTGGCCAACTCCTCCTGAGTTCAGGGGAAGTATATATGCTCATTGGCATGTGGTAACATGGCATCCAGGAACTGGTGTAGTACTCATTTGCCGATGCCTGTGAGATCCCCATTATATCTCCAGTTGGCCTTTGAAAGGTACCTGTGGCTAGTATTCACAAGCTTACACATACATTCGTGTCCACTGGGATGGGTTCCCCCTCTGTTGTTTCTGGTTCTCAGGTGTGGCCGGCACAGCTCTACTATTTGCTGTAAGATGTCCCTGTCCACCCTGTAATGCTCTACTATCTCCAGATCATGTAGCCCCTGGTAGGTTACCCTTGGTCTGAACACTCTTCTCCTCCTCCGAGGCCTACAGTGTTTGTCGGTATCATCCTCCACAACACCATCGGTCTGTAACACATGCTGATGAATCACAGCTATGGCAGCTTCCAACATGTACATTTTAAAAGTTCCCTGTCTGTTTACACCTATGGTATTTTGTTTGGGAATACACAGGTGTGTGTTGGGTGCTTTCACACTTTATACTGTTTTGCTGTGAACACTGATGATGTCATAGGGTGTGTATGTACGATCGTGGCTACAGGGTATTTTCTGTGTTTTATTAACGGAACCACTATTGTGCTGCCTTTGGTGTTGCATTACATTTGGATGCCGTGAATTACCTCCTGCCCTTCCATTTACATTTGTGCACGTTACACCTATCATTTGCTGGCATGCATCCAGCTGCCTGCTTTCATTTGTACTTTCCTAGACCTGGCTTATCTTGTGTAATGTGTGCTATTGCCGATCTACTGTGGGTTTGCTTTGCTCTGCTATGACAGTTCTCCTATCTTTGCATTCCAAGTCCTCCCCTCCTTTCTTTGCAATCCTATGCCTCCCCTATCCTATTTTGCAGGTTTCTGCATGCAGGCTTGTCTACTGCCGTCGATTGGCCGCCATGAGTTGATTGGTGTTAATTGCTCATTAGTACGCCAATTACCCTGCTTCGGCATTTCCTTCTTTTCTTCCCCTGACCTTCCTGTTTGTGCTATTGTTCGTGGCACATGCATCCACTTACCGGGTTTCGGCCACGATTTCATCCCCGTACACATGCACTTTCGGGCACCATGTGTGCTCTCAGCTAAATGATTATATACCTTCCTCTCCACCCCTGTCCTGCAGCTTTGCTTAGCAATGGCCAGGCCAGATTTGCATTGCTCAAATGTGCTTACTGATACGGTGGCACACCCCTCTGCTGATGTCATGTATCACCTCTGATGCACTCCTCGGTGTTATAGCGCTGCGCCGTCAGGTACATCCTTAATCCGGCGGGACGTTTGCGATTCAGTATTACCTGGCTCATTTGCATGGCATTGACTACTAATTCATAGTTACAGTGCCAAACACTGTCGCAGGCCCTTGGCAACCCTTGCACCTTGCTTGTGGTGTGCCATGCCTACCATTGCATATTATGGTGCAATCCTGATTTGTCTTTCATTGCGATTTTATGACATTTGTATATATTTCCTTTGTATTCCTGTTTGCACACACATGCCCTGCAGTTGTACTGTGCGTTACTGTGGACATGACATTAAATGTTGTTTTTTAGGTGTTGTACATCTTTTCTTGTGCCATTGGCTGTGTATTTCGTCATTGGCATATATTAACTTTGTAATACATGAGTCTGGTCTGCTTCCATAACTCCGATGTTCTGTTTGGGAAAATGTAAACCATGTTTTTTGGTTTACATTTCCATGGGCTTGCAGTACGCCTGCACCACTTCATGAATCGCTGTATGCCTTCATTAGCATGGTGTGACACTGCGCATGAGGTGATTTGCTTCCCTATGCCAAGGGCTGCTTAGATCTGGCTTACGCCGGTAGTGCATGTGGAGTTGGTTCATACCTGAATCGCTCGGCGGACATATTTGGTGTTGTCTCGTCTACGCTACGCCTGTGCCTGGGGGATGGTGTTTTGCATGTCACTAGGCTGAATTTGCATTAATGTAGCTTTTGTTATTGTCATTGCCTTAATCCTGTTTTTTTTTTTTTTGCGCACAAGACACATTTATAAACCATAACCTCATTATGCAATCATTATGCTTATCACAGTGACCTACTTTCAGAGTTAGTTGCTCAAGAATTGCAACCCATAACTTTTTAACACGATCTCTGTTACCTTCCAGAAACACTGTCTTTAGACTGATTGGTTTGCATAGTAGGGCTGCGACCTTTTTATATCTGAATTATGATTGGTAAATCAATAGCTTTTTAACCAGTTTGGATATATTTTTGACTTAGAATCAGACTATAAAGAAAAATGTTAAAACATGTGAGAGAGGGAATAAAATGTAAGACCAATTCAAAATAAACATTTCTGCATGCTACTGTGCTGACACTTGGTTTTTATTAAGGATAGCATGAAATGTCATTTCACAACACTAAATAATTTTGGTCTGACTCTCAAATATGATAGGTGTTAGATTTGTAACGTTCAATAACATATTACACATGTTGCAAGTTCTGATAATGAGTATATTTCAGATTGTGTGAGGTTGATTTCAACAGCTCAAACACATAACCTTGACTTTAGTCATTTTGATACTTTGTATTCATTTCAACATACTCTTTCAATGGCTATCTGAACAAAAATATGTGAACATTTTAATAGCTTACTCTGAAACTTTTTTTTCACTCAGTATATGTTAAAGCTCCATTTTGGTTAGAAAAAAATAATTTTTACTCAGTTCTGTTAAATAATTGACAGTTGTAATATTCAAGAACCCTATAGTTTGTTGATAAATTGTTGATCAGAATGCCAAACCTAAAAGATCACTGGCATCCTCTAATGCTGACTAGATGTTTAGAACTGTGAGAAGGTAAGCATTGACAGTGCTGCATTTTCACAGACTGTTCACTCCAGGTAAGTAATGGCTCGGCCATCTAAAACAAACACATAAACGGAAGAAAACCAAACCCACCTATGTGGGGGGTTGTGCCCCCCTTGCACCCCTAAGTAAATATACCAACTCTGAAATCGCATTACCATGGGGGTAAGGGGCAAAGTTCAACAGGATGGTCGAGTGGTTACTTACCTGGAGTGAATAGTCGGTGTTCCGGGATGTTGGTGTTGTGGTGCTGCCGGCCTTCTCGTCTCGGTGGATCGTGTTTTGGGTAAGTGACATTTCATTCATCTAAAGTAGACCCATATAGATATATATATATATATATATATATATATATATATATATATATATATATATATATATATATATATATATACACATGTGCATGAGTGTGTGTGTGTGTGTGTGTGTGTGTGTGTGTGTGTGCATGTATGTATACTTATATATGGGTCCATGTCACATAACTGAAATTCACTTACCCGAAATTTAGTTGAGTGAGATGAAAACACCAAACATTGAATTAACAGAATGTTTACACTGTAGTGTGATCTTGGAGTTGGCATATATAGTTGGAGGAGTGTTGGGGGTGACATGCTGTGGTGTGTTTGAATGTTGAATGCTGGCCAACTACCTACATTCCCTGTGTAAAAATCTGGTGATGAAAACATTCAGTTAACTCAACATCTGATGTTTAGTCTTGCTCAATTGAATTTCGGGTAAGTGAAATTTCGGTTGTCTAACATAGACCCATGTGTGTATATAAGTATATCCATACAGATATATATGTATATATGTATATATATATATATATATATATATATATATATATATATATATAGATATATCTATATATATATATATAGATATATAGATATAGATATATATATATATATATATATAGATATATATATATATATATATATATATATATATATATATATATATATATATATATATGTATGTATATATATGTATATATGTATGTATATATGGATCTAGGACTATTGAACGAAAGTTCAATAGTCCAAATTCACAATCACCAAACACACTTTAACTAAAGCGCTTTCTCCAAAAAAGCGCTTTTGTTAAAGTGCGTTAAAAAAACACAAATAAAAAAATAAATCTACTTTTATGCAGGGGGGCAAGCCCCCCTTCACCCCCCTATGTGGGGGGCTGTGCCCCACCACCCCCCCTACTTTAATATTCTTACTCCAAGATCTCACTGCACTGAGGAAAAGGGAATATTCCCTTATCCGCACTGTAGTATGATCTCCGCAACAGTCATTCCCCCATGACTCCTTCTAGCTGCATGCTTACTTCCACAAAAGTGCTTTTTCAGTAAAAAGTACTTTCGCAGAAGTATGTCCAGCTGTTTGTGCTTTATTGAAAAGTTCCTTCGGGGATCAGTACCAATTCTTCTCCGCGCCCCACCCTGCCCCCTTATCCCACCCGCCCCCACTATCCTTACAATTATTAGTTCTAAAAATCACACCCCCTATATCTCAGAGCCAATCACACTCGCCTCCCTATTACCTCCACTACCTCCCATAACCCCAATCAATTAACCAACTCTAGTCACCTAAATTCTGGTTCCATCCATCTTTTTAGAATAACCTCCCTCTCTAACATGTCAAAAGTAATGAATCTTATTATTCCTCTTATACTATCATTTATAATTATCCCTTATTCATTAACTAGCTATGAAAACCAAAAACACATAGGTTTTCACTACCCTAAGGGCCAAACTTGCATTCCCCTAAATCTTCTCCCTAAAGAACTTTCCCCTTTCTACTACCCCATAAAAACGCCATGTACAAACAGCATATATCTCATTCAATTATACCCAAAGGCATCAACTTCAAGACATGGACAAAATATACTATACAAATTCTTAAGACTCTTAGACTACCTGAAGAAAAATATTACTAAGGATGGCGATATACACCCGAATCCAGGTCCATCCTCTAACTTCGACTCTGTCACTCCAATCTTATCCCAAAGGTCACCCAGTTCCCTTCTCATCTTCCATCTAAATCTAAGAAGCATAAATAATAAAGTTCATAATTTACATGCCATGCTAGCCACCCACCTCCCTGATATTATGTGCCTATCAGAAACATGGCTCAAACCAGCCACTAAAGATAATGAGATCCTCCCACCTGTGTATAACATATTTAGGGTAGATCATGAAAAAAAAAGGGGTGGCGGTATAGCTGTCTTGTACAGAAGTACACTTAATATCATAATGAATCCTATCCAACCACCTAAGGTCGCTAATGCAGAGTCAATTGCTCTAAAATTATGTTTAAATAACCAAAAAAGTATCAATCTATTTATAATTTATATTCCGCCCGGGAACAACTTAGAAATTATGGAGCACACTCTAAGCTGGGTAGCCACTAACTACCCTCAAGAAACCATTGTACTAGGAGATGTCAACATTGACTGGACCCAATGTTCCTCACAGACAAATCCTACACCCATAAACCTATACGGTTTCACCCAAAATATAGCCTCTACTACAAGAGTAGGAAATGCACACCAAAAAGAGAGTATACTTGACTGGATACTTACAAATAACAACACCAATAGATACACCACTGGAACCCTCCCTAATGATCTTAGTGACCACCTAGTCACATTCATAATAAAACATAAAATTACTAGCACAAACCTTCCCATACATAGACTTGTTAGAAACAAAAAGAAATTTGCTCCAACACAATTTATAACAGAACTCAAATCCTGTAACTGGTCTAAGCTAAAAACTTTTCCCCTCGATGAGAGTGTGACACTCTTTACTGACACATTCCTTAATATTCTCGACTTTCATGCACCCAACCGAGTAGTCAGAACTAAGGTACGGATAGCACCCTCGTTAACCAGAGAAACCAAATACAAAATTAAACTTAGAGACAAGGCCTGGGATAAATGGCGCGCTACCAAGGTACCTCTAGATCGCATTAAATTCCAGCAGCTTAGAAATGATACGAAAAAAGCCATTACCCTGGACAAAAAGAACTACTTCTGTCACCTCCAAGATAAACACCAGAATAACCCTAGGAAGTTCTGGGCAGGTTTAAATAATCTCCTCCATTCAGGGAAATCGTCAACTCCTACCCCTGAGACACTTATTGGTAAAAACCCAGAAGAAGTAGCCAATACTTTTAACTCCTTCTTTACTGAGACTATTCAGTCACTAGCCAGTCAACTACCTCCCCCTTCCTCTCCCCTTATAAATGTTGTAGAAGAATCATTCCCCTTCTTTAATTTTCCACCCATACCCACATCCTACATTAGAACCTTACTGAAGAAACTTAAACCAACTACCCTTTCTGCAGATCGACTCCCAGCAGAATACCTGCAAATAGCAGCAGATGTAATAGCCTATCCTATCTGTATTCTGATTAATCGAACCATTACTGAGGCCACAATCCCCTCTATCTGGAAAATTTCCTATGTCATACCACTCCACAAGGGTAGCTCTTCTACTGAACTATCGAACTACAGACCAATAGCAATATTGTCTCCAATAGCCAAAATCATGGAAAGATGTGTTCATAAACAACTTCTTCACTGCCTTACCCAAGTCTCAACATGGTTTTAGACCCCACCATAGTACGACCACCGCCCTCCTCTCTTTTACTGACACAGTCAATCAAAACCGTAATAACAAAAAAATATCTTCCGCCCTCTTTCTGGACTTGTCTAAAGCCTTTGATATGGTTAATCACCAACTACTTCTCCACACGCTGGAAACCCTACACCTCAATAATCCAGCTCTCAGCTGGTTCCACGCTTATCTCTCTGGAAGGCAACAAGCAGTCCAATGGCAAAATAAGCTCTCTCACCTGCTACCAAATACCATAGGAGTTCCCCAAGGCTCCATACTTGGACCCCTTCTCTTTTCAGTATTCATAAACCAACTTCACTCAGTTATCCCCAAAGCCACCTGCATCCAATACGCAGATGACTCTACCCTTATTTGCTCTGATGTCTCTCTCCCCGACTTACAAGTAGCCACCCAACTCTGCTTTACTACAGTAGAAAAATGGATCTCAGAGCGGAAACTCATCCTAAACCCAAAAAAAAACTAAGTTACTACTATTTTTTCCCACTTCAGCCCCTCCTCCCATGCATCTGGATTTACAATAGAATAATAGTACCTTCACCGTTCAATCTAATAATGGTACTATCATTGTGCCTGATACGAATACAAAACTATTAGGTGTTATAATTGACAACAAACTTAGATTTGATTTGCATATCAGTCAAACCATTAAGACTGTAAATAAGAAACTTGGATCCTTGTGCAGAATAAAGAACTTTCTAACCCCTACTGCCAAACTAGCCATTGCTCGCACGCACCTCCTCTCCACCCTATTGTACACCTCTCCTGTACTTTCTCACCTCAACAAGCGTGATATTAATAAACTCTCTGTTTCCTATAATCACATAGCCAGATTTGTAACAGGAGTACCTTACAGAACACATCACTGCCTTAATTTAAGGAAACTCGACTGGTTAGAACTACCCAATCTTCTCAAATTGAACCAACTCACTGAAGCGTTTAAAATCATTAAACAACCTGACAAAACCCCTTCACTGAATAAACTAATGATTCCCTACTCCAATCTTAGCTGCCTTTGCTCCTCTAACAGACACCTGGTCCATACCACCAAATCTAACAATATGGGAGGTGAGGCTCTCTTTGCCAATTCTATAGGAAAGCTTTGGAACTCACTCCCTAATAACCTAAGACTTATTACCTCTCTTTGTCAATTCAAAAAAAAATCTTAAACAATATTTTAAGACACATTGGCTATGCCCATGTGCAAATCCAGACTAGTTGCCCAAGTTGCACAACATATTCTACTCTACTTGGACAACCCAGAGATTTTTGACTTAAACAAATTGTAAATTAAGCTGCCCTCTATCCTATTTTAGTTGGTTTCACATTCACATTAATCAGTTTCTTCACGGTCCTTCTGAATTCTATAAAGAACCGGACACTCAACTGATAATAGAAACAATACTGTCTTCTGAGCTGTGTTTAATGCTACTGTTGCCAAATGTATCTAATTAAGTAATGCATAATAATATGTAAATTTTTACTTTTCTCCTTTTCCTTTATGTATATTGTAACTTACTTGTCTTGTGTTCTCTGTGGAGCTTTTCTCTCCGGGCCTCCGCTAAAAATGGACATATATCCAGTCGGACTATCCCGGTCAACAAATGTAAAATAAATAAATAAATAAATAAATTATTTTTCTTCTTTTGGCTTTTCCCGGTTAGGGGTCACCACAGTGGATCACCTGTCCGCTCATGATTGGCAGTGGAGTTTTACAGTGTCGAGTTGCCAGCACGGCACCCAACCTTCCACAGAAGGCACACACACACATGCGCACACACACACACACACACACAAACACACCTAGGGCCAATTTAGAGTGCCCAATCCACCTACAGCATGTCTATGGGATGTGGGAGGAAACTGGAGCACCCGGAGGAAACCCACGCGACCACAGGGAGGACATGCAGACTCCGCACAGAAGGCAGCCCAGCCGAGAATCGAACCGGAGAACCTCTTGCTGTGAGGCAGCAACGCTAACCACTGCACCACCGTGGCCGCCCACCGCTGCACTACCATGGCCGCCCGGGGATCAGTACCAATACCGTATATAAATATATATAAATATATATAGATATATATATATATATATATATATATATATATATATATATATATATATATATATATATATATATATATATATATATATATATATATATAGATATATGGGTCCCCTTTACTTTACCGATCTATCTATATATATATATATATATATATATATATATATATATATATGGGTCCCCTTTACTTTACCGAAATGACACTTCACCGACACGCGGAAGAATGAGACGAAACGACCGACAGGTAAGTTGACCGAAAAGATGATTTGCCGACAGCCGAAAGACCGACAAGGGTAACATGTGAGTGCGACTCGGTAAGTGTACGATAGTGACGGAGTTAGGAGTGGTCAGGTAAGTGTGCGATATTGTGGGATTTTGGGTTAGGGTGTGGGATAGGTGAGTGTGTGGTAGTGTCGGAGTTAGGGTTCGGGTAAGGTAAGTGTGTGATAGTGACGGACTGTAGTTTAGGGACGGGTTAAGTGAGTTAGGTTTAGAGTGCGGGTAGGGTGAGTGTGCGATAGTGATGGGCTTTATATTTTAGGGTGGGTTAAGTGAGTTAGGGTTAGGGTGCAGGTAGGTTAAGTGTGTGATAGTGACAGTCTTTAGGTGTAGGGGTGGGTTAAGTGAGTTAGGGTTAGGATGCGGGTAGGGTAACTGTGCGGTAGTGTCGGACCTTAGGGTTAGGGTTTGGGTTAGGGTTAGTGGATATGTCATTGTGTGCGATGTGTAGTTTACGTTGTTTGTGTCGGTGTAATTGTGTTCGGTTTTGTGAATTGTCGGTGTTGTGTGGTTTCGGTTATTTGGGGTCGGTGTTTTGTGTGTCGGTGAAGTGTCGTGTCGGTAATGTAAAGTAGACCCAGATATATATATGTGTGTGTGTGTATGTGTGTGTGTGTGTGTGTGTGTGTGTGTGTGTGTGTGTGTGTGTGTGTGTGTATATATATATATATATATATATATATATATATATATATATATATATATAGATTCACTTTATAACCTCAAAATACTGAAATATCGAATTTCTATATCTCGAGACTATAAAACCGAATCCACAAAACACCGACATAAAAAAAAACTTGAAATTCACAACACAGAAAACACCACACACACTATACCACACAAACACCACAACACCCACATCACAACATAAACAAACAAAACTACACACATACACAACTCATACACATAAGCAGGGGGCAAGCCCCCCTCCATCCCCCACACCCCCCCTACTTATATATACTAACTCTGAGATCGCACAAACCAAAACAAAAGCCAACTCACACACGCACATTCTCTGACCCCTCACACACACATCAAACACATCAGCGCACTCACATACACTCTAACTGTCACTCAAAACCCTTAGAAAACACTTACCTGACATAACACCTACATCCACACACAGCACCGCTCACCATCAAAACACAATCCTGGACATTACGCAGTGTAAGGTCATAACCGCGAATTCGACATATATTCGAGTTCGCAATTATGACCTTTCACTATTTTTAACATTCGGCTTTATAGTCTCGAGATACTGAAATTTGACATTTCAGTAATTCGAGGTTATAAAGTGTTTCCATATACACACATACACAATTATACATAGGCAAAATGCAGTCCATCACATTGCCTTTTTTCTGAATTTACTCATGACTGAAAAAATGAATTGAAAGCTATTTCATTGAAATCATATTTGTTTAAATCATAATTTACAGAAAAGTGTATGAGGCTATAGATAATCATTGTTGGTGTGTTTTAGATCTTATGATGGTAGAAATTACAAGGTAAATTAGTCTAGCATTCTATTGTACCTTGCAAATGCCTACTCTTATGTTGTATCCCCATCAGTAGAAGTTTATGCACCAATAATTCAATGTGTATGCTGTTTTTTTTTTTCTTCCTCAGTTGTATAACCATGAGATTAGTAAGTATGTGATGTATGGGAGATCCAAGGAGGCTTGCCCCACTGCAAATTTTTTTTCTGCCTCACAGCATTGATATACTCAGTACTCAGCATGTTTTTTTTATATTTAATTATTTGGTCTGTCTTGAACATTGTGAGACATCTAAGTAGTTACGTTGCATTTTTCTTTTCCTTGGATGTGTACAATTTAACCTTTCATCGCACACTTTGTTCCTTTTAGTGCCCATTTCCCCTGTGTTTTACCATTAATCCTTCTTTTGGAAATAGACATAATACTGTTGCAGTGCCTGGAGCACTGTGATTACAGTCCAAAAAAGGGGAGAAGGATAAGCTTGTTAAGCACCTTTCTGATATCAGAAAGGTGCTTGTTATTGAGGATTATGAGCAGGTTGCCAATCCTCTTGTGTTCAACACATGAATGCCAAGAAATTCACCTCTCAAATACTCATTATAATAGGGTAGGATTGGCAACCCTATCATAATGTTTTGTACTGCATGGAGCTTTATCTGCCCCATGTAGTACTAGATGCAGTAAAAAGGGATTACAAAAAAGTATGCTAAGTGTGTTGCTGGCTTTCAAATCCATAAAGCACTTAGTGAGTGTTGTCAGAAAGGCACTATAGCGCAGTCCAGTTAGTTTACACTTATCTTCCATGCCTCAAAACTGTCCAGATTTTCAAAGAATTTCCATTTTTTTCACTCATATGTTTATCTGTTCCTCAAAAAGTCTGTGTTTTTTGGACAAATTACTGAGGATTGAATTTGTAAAATAATGATATACATTTAAGTTTCAGAATTTGTGTCCTTCAGAAAATGCAGACGAACACATATCCTATTATTATACTAACTTTGTAAGTTTGTAACAGGAGGTTAGTGACATATTATCAGTATGGATAGCAGACAAAAAGAAATCTTTGATTCTGCTGCTGTCATTTTCTGGTCAGTACTGACAGATTTTACTGCCAAGCCTGAGACCCAACCTTAAGAACTAAAACAGAAAGTGCTTAATACTTTTTAAGGTGGGGCATTGTACCACTCTAATGCTTAACTAATTCATCTTTTTTCCGAATATCAAAGCATAACCACCATGTTCTATGCACTATAAAGTGTTAAGACCGAGTCTTGTGCTGGCAATTGACAGCAAGCAGTGTCAGCTGGAAAAGAATAGTAACGTAAAACTGCTGTAAAAGCTGACAGGACTTCATTCTGTCACCGTTATAAAAAACAAAATGTGCAGCAGAACAAAGTGTATAAGTTTTCTAAAGCAATTTATTCATCAAAGGGACACTTCTTTTCTGCCTGCTGTCTGTTTATCAGCACTAAAGAGTTTTATAGACCTTCAAAAGGCTTTGAAAGACAGCAAAACACTTGGAACTCCTACCCTTTTTTGTTTTCTCTTTTGTTTTCTCTAACTGGTAATACATGGAGCAGATAACGCTCCTTGCACTACAAAGGATTAGGATTGGGTAGCTTTGCTGTTGAGGTGAATTTATTTCAGCCACATAATAAGTTAATAATAATTATAGAGACCTGATCATAATCCTCTGTGTTGAGGGCTCATGCTACAAAAATAATGTAATATATATGCTTTTCAGGCAGCCGATTACTTCTTCATGCTGGCTGCATGCATGTGCTGTCCACCTTTGACTTATCCAGTGTGGGCTGTTTTATACTTGTTCATTAGGTTTCTGTTCCAGGTCTGGGTTTCTGTATTCCTAGTTCTCTGTTGCTTTCACACTTAATTGTAGCACTAGAGTGCTCTTCATTAGTGTTTTTTGATGTATATCACTTTTCCACGCTCCTGTCAAATAATTAATAACGTTACATGATATCATTTCATTCCAGGTGAAAGCGTTAACAGAAGATTTTTGTATGTCTGTTTGCTTACAGCTGTCACAACTCTGGGATTCTTTATGTAAGAATTTGGGACAAAGCCACAAACAATAGAAGAAAAAATGCCCAAAATTAGGCATTGTTTTTAAACATTGGTCTAAGTCACTAAGCCTTTTAATAGAACAAGATTTATATCAATAAATAATATAATGAATAAAAAGAAATATGAAACTGTGTCTGTTTTTTATTGACTGACTGTAAATCTCAGAAATTTAGCAGCAAATCAAAACTTTTATGAGGTACAGGGCAAGTATATGAAGCAAATGGGGACATTGTGCAAATTCAGGAACAGCTGAGTAGTTTGAGCTATATATTTAGCAACACATTCCTGTCATTTTACCTTCTGCATTGAATGTATATTCCTTGATTGCAAAAATATCATCTAAGAAATAAAAACTTAGTGAAAGTAATGTGCTGAACTTTTTGTAATGCTTTAAAGTATTTTTTCTCTAAAAAAATCTGTTCAGTATTATAGAATCATTAGGCCATGTTGGGAAATCTAAACATTTAATTTCATGATTGCATATTTTCTTCATCATTGTCAACTGGTGAATACTTTTGTGGCACTAGAGGTCTTGAAATAATAAGGTATAAACTATGTGCTGTGTATATGCATTTTATGACAAAAGTAAATAAGCACTTATGGAATGGCCCCTTAATGAACAAAGATAATGGTCCAATTGCACAGACAAGTCCTGGGCTATTATTTACTACATCTGTTAAGAAGTAGCTTCCCAATGGTACTTGATGAAGTATGTTGATCCCAAACATTACAGGCTTTGGCACCTGGCAACCTGTTACTCATACTTCTGCTGGAGTAGTTGGATAATGTCATAAACCTGTCAGCTGTGGTGGTACGGCCATTCCTGCACAGTGCAATTCCTATTAGTTTCACTGTGCCCCAGAATTTTGTTATATCATAATTAAGACTGCAGAGCTAGAAAAAAAAATGCTGAACTCAGTTGAAACTTCAGCTGTTTGTGGAAGTCAGACATATAAGAAGTTACAATTGCTGATATCACCAGTCTCCAAGATTATTATTAATTGTTGCATAATTACTGGTTTAT
This sequence comes from Protopterus annectens, assembly GCF_019279795.1. Taxonomy (NCBI): domain Eukaryota; kingdom Metazoa; phylum Chordata; order Ceratodontiformes; family Protopteridae; genus Protopterus; species Protopterus annectens. The sequence goes on from NC_056725.1 coordinate 914,336,811, forward strand.
GATTTTCACCTATAGAGCCACACAATTATGACTTTACTGGAATAACCAGCCTCTTTTCACAGACATATATATTAGAAATCCTTAATTTTGCTCACACAGATATTCATGCTGAACACCAGTTATAATTTTCATTTATCAGCATACAAAGCTGCTAAAATACATTTTTTAACTTAACATAATTACTACAGGGAAATATACTTTATGGCGGTTTTAGAAACAAATTTGAAATTTGATATACAGGTGTAAATTGTGATGTTACTTCACTGTTTAGATGGATTCTTTTTATGTGACCATAAAAGATTAATTGATTGATGAAGAATTACAAAATGCTAGGCAATTACAATGAATTTGGTGCACCAAGCAGAATATAAATATTGTGTTTTATTGAAAAATAATGCTCCTAGATGAATCAGATGGGCCACTTACTGACTTTGCATCCTTTAATATTAATTTCTCGACTGTCACTGCAGGACATCATGTTTTATGTCTTTGTCTCACCTTCCCTTTCACCATACAGCTCTACTCAGACAACAGCACTGACATATAACTTGCATTCTCTCTTCTCCAAAACTTGTTATAGATGAGAAGCATCTTTTTCTTAAAAGGTATCATGGAAAATTAAATATCAGAATGAATTCTAATTCTTCTAAAACTATATTAAATAATTTGATCTTGTATTGCTTTTTGTAGGTATATTAATTTCTAATGGATTTAAAGGGAACACAAAAAATGTTCCAATAATCCTAGGGCTACAAATGTCTACAATCTAAACATTGCTGTTAAAAGACCAGATTTGTTTGATAAATTGTTCCATTTACATATCCTTTTGTTATGTTACCAGAATAAAGAAATAAAGGAAGAAAAAATTCCCCCATCCCCATACAACATACAACAGAGCATGCCCATCACGTACATAAAAATGTAAGACTGTTCTGGTCATGCAAGCACTAAATACGTTAGATGGCCAAGTAATAACATTTGAGAAAAGGAGTAAAAGCAATTGGGTTGTAATGTAAAACATTTCATTCACTTTGAAATCAATTACATATTTGCATCATAAAACCTGTAGATTTTAAAATGAGTAAAATTAAGTCATTCAGTTTTAAATAGCTTTATCAAAAATAACAAAAAAAATGTTTAACAAATATTAAAAACATCGCTGTAAATGAAGTTACCAAAGCTCACATTTTATTTAATACTAGAGTTCATACTTTTAAAACTTCTGTTTTGGAAAAAAGTCTGAATAAAATCTTTTTTAAGACCCGTCCTGTAATGAAGAATTTGCAAATGCGCTGAATGGATGAGGCGTAATCATATGAATGACTGCCATACTTCAGTCGACTTTGTTCTCTTAACTAGCAATTATGAATACCTATCCTGCTCAATGAAGTTAATATGATGAATTTACCCCATAACATCATCTTTCAGACACACCTTCTTATTTCCCCTGGTACAATTGATAATAGACCCATTACTAGACCTAAATATAGCTTTCATTTCTTTGGTGTGCAATTGGATGTTAATAGCAGGAGGATGTGTGCTATTAGATGATGATAACTAGAGAATGTGTGCTATTGGATGGTGATAGTAGGAGGATGTTTTCCCTAAATATCTTCATACATTATTCTGAGGTGCTCATCTTCCAAAATTCTGATTCTGTTAGACTAAGCCATCTGAGTTAAATTAAATTTCTCTACACAATTCATTGGAGTGTATTTTTCTGAGCTATCTGAGCTACATTCATAGACTTACTGTTACCTTTGCTAGTTGTATTGTTTTTCCTGTTACAGGTCCTCTAATACTAGTTATAATGCTAATTCCACAGTTAACTTTGTATAGTCTTCTTCACTCAGTGTATCATGTGTATAATTCTTAATTTCGTAACAAATTGTGTTTTGTATTAAAGAAATGTGCACGTTGACTGGACAGCCCAGTCAAAATGCTTGTTATGAATTGAAAATATCCAAATAAAAATAAATTCAAATGCTGAAGTCTTCTTGAGCAGAATGTCTTTCCATTAGAGTTTGTTCCATTAGTACAGCAATAAACTATTTTATGAGGGACAGGGCAAATATGAAGAATATCAGGGACATTCTGCTAAATTCTGGATAGTTAAGCCTTTTGATTATTGGTAATATGATCGATCCTACTGCCAGTATCTCTCAACTGTCCAGACATTTGCAGAATTCCTCTGATTTTCTTTATAGTTTTTCCATGCTACTCGTGAAACATTTGAATTTTGGTTAATCATTCAGGAGTTATGTCAGTCAATAATGCCATATATTAGACTTTCATACTTCTTACATTTCACAAAATGCATGTTGAAGCCAAAACCTCCTGGTCTATTATCTTTTCAAGTGCTTGAACTAACATTTAAAAATTAATTGAATTCTCCCCTTTGTCCCTCTATTATTTTTGGCTTTGTATATAATTCTTGATAAAAGGAGCCAGCATGTAAGTTAGAGACAGAGAAATGACTCTCTTCTTGCTCACTTTTCTTGCACTACACTGATGTACTATGCAGATGTACAGACATAGGTTCCATACCCATACACAGTAAACAAGTGTGCAGTGCAAAGCACAAAAGAACACTAAAGTAGCATTATACAATACGATTATTTAAGAATGGTAAGCAATTTCTTACTTAAATAGTGTCATTGTATTATATCAATAATCCACTCTTGTGTATGAATATCCCAGTATTTACCTGTGACTAGCTTTGTTTAATCACTCAGCCTTTGCCCATGTGATCAAACCATGCCATCCATAAGTAAATCCTGTGATACCCATATGCACACTCAAGGATTATTGCTAAATCATGGTATGCTAAGACAGAAATTGGTGTATATCTGTACCATACCTCTCAACCTCTTAGCACCAGAAATCTGGACAAAGTATAATATAATGGGAGAACAAAGGCCCCAAAATAGGTACATATTTTAAATATTGCTCTTATAAACTTAGAAAGTAGATAGAATAACAGGTTTTATGTCAGCATGCATTTTCTGAATGATATAAAGTTTGAAACTCAAACTTGTGTCATTATTCAGTGACTTCAGTCTTCTGTAATTTACTAGAAAACCACACATTTTATGAGGAACAGACCAAAATATGAAGCAAAAACCTGGACATTCTGTGAAAATCAGGACAGCTGAGAGTTTTTTATCGATACACTAATACGTGAACTTAGGTAATATAGGGTGTATGGCTCTGACTTATACTGATTTTAGCCTGACTTCTGATTCCATCTGCATTATGGAATATATTTTATTAACTACCCTTAGCTGTTAACTTACAAGAAATTCTGAGCTACAGCATTATAACATTTTGATACCTGATGCTCTGATGATTCTTTTTGCTCATAAGTTATGCACAACCTGGCAATATTTAAGTAACTAAAAGCACAAACATGGAGCAGGATACAGGAATAAATAAAATTTATTAAGTGCTTTCGTCAAATATTAGGATTCTGAATTGTTTCTTTACCAGTAAATTAAAATAATATAAGCCATTACTTAGTACCACTGTAAAAAATGTATATATGTGGTAAATGTGTCTCCTAACACTAAATTACAAAAAAATACAACACTATCAACTGTTTTTAGAGAAAATATGAACATCATATGTATAAAGCTGTGCAACAAGCAATACATACAATAAAATATGTCCAATAAAAACCCAAAATGTCTTGGAACAAACAATAATTAATTGCTATAAAAACTTACATAGAAATGAAAAACAAGGTCATAGTGTACACCTCATTAAAATAAAAAGTCTGCTTTAAGTTTCAAGTTTCAAGTTTATCATTCTGGAAAGGGTAGTAAAGGATGAGAGGGGGGACCCAGTGACTGGTTCCTTGAATTTAGAGAACTTATGTGGCAACTCAGAGTTAATGCCACTACTAGCCCAGGTTTGAATGATATGGTGTCCCTCACCAGTTATTTAAAACTTAAAGCAGACTTATGCTTAATTATTCAATTATTCAATTGTATTCAATCAATGGCTTAATTGTTGTATGTATAAAAGGATGGTCTTGCTGACTGTCGGGTATTCTGAAGAAGTCAATCCTAATATTTGACGAAAGTGCTTAATAAATTTTATTTAGTCCTGTATCCTGCTCCATTTTTGTGCTTTTAGTTACTTGGTGTTTTTCTACAAACCTGGCAATATTTCATAGATAACTTTTTTGAATGTTCAACCCTCCGATAATTGATGTTGTCTACATGTTTATCGACCTTGTTATACCATTGTTATGCCACATATCATTGCAGCCAAACTCTAAGGATTTTTTCATTCATTTATTCTGTTCTGCTTGGATCATACCTTGAATTACACTTAATATTGTAGTCAAATAGTACTTCATGACTGCATTTGTATTTTTCCATTGGGCTATACTGTGCACTATTCCTGTCAGCCATTGTAATCAATAAGGTCAGATATTCCATTCAGCCTTTCTTTGCTGCAGCTCCTGATTGCTAAATCTTCAAAAATTAGGCCTTTCCCTCAATTTTATCTTAAAGTCTGAAAATGTACCAGTGTTTCACATCTAAAGATACATTAAGTAAGGCCTTTTCAATTTTCCTCACATTTTTTTCACTTTTACTGTGTCAGAAATGCTAAAACTCTTATAGTCCTATACATTAGAAGGAAAATGTACTGCACTCTGGAATCTTACAGTTAGGCATCCTTTAGCATATGGAGTCTTTCACATGTTAACAAATTAGTCTGCCATGACAAAGATTACATCAACTGACCATCTCAAAAATAAGATGAGTTACAGTATTCCTAATTATTCCCAAAATAAGTTCTTCTTGCTAGCATGTGTCCACAGTGTGGTGAATCAGTCCTTCCTTGGATAAGTCTTCTCAACATCCCTATTTATCCATTACAACTCAAACTGGCCCCTAAGCTCTGAAAACCAACACCTTCTTCAAATTTAAAAACCCAAATTACCCACAGGTCAGCTATCGCTTTCTTGGATCATTGCAAAAACATGGAACAGCCTACCCTCATGCATTTGAATACTTCAATGTTTTGCCACCTTTAAAACCACCCTTCACACATATCTTCTTTCCAAAGGATCTGTAACTGTTCTCTACCTCAACAGCTATCACCTGACCTCATAAACCTTCCTATTTATTCATACTAAACACTTCATCCATCTCTTCCATACTTGCTTGTTCACACTAAGAAGCACCTAGTATTTGAAAAGCCTAATCTGTTATCTATATTAGTCTTAACATTGTGCCTCTGATTGTAATACAAAAGCTTAGTTAATCCTGGTGCCTGAATTTGTATCATTCCTTCTTTAATGAAGCTTTTGTTGTATTTTGTACAATGCACCTTGATTTTGTATTTACACCACCTGTGGTTATAATGCATTTTTTTCTTTATTCTTGTACAATGCATCATGCTTCACTAACTGTCCTTTACTATGAACACTCATCTGAATTGTATTTGTGGAGCTTTTCTCCCCAGGCCTCCACTGAAAATGGGCTCTTCTCGGCCAGTGGCATTTCCTGGTAAATAAATGCCAATAAATAAATAAAGAAAGAAAGAAATACATGCATACATACATACATACATGCATACATACAAATATTTCAAGCATGGGCTTTAATGCCCTTCTAGTTTGCCAATATACCAAACACTTGTTCCCATAATGTGTCCAGGCTGTTCTTAAAAATATCTAAACTAGTAGTTGCTTTAATGTAATTAGGTAGTCTGTTCCATGCATCACCTACTCTGTCAGATAACCAATTACTACACTTCTCATTCCTATAGAATCTCCTACATAGGTTGTCTGATGATTCTCTAGTACTTTTTGTTAACCCCAAACATTACCAGAGGTAGTTGTCACTAAATGCCCTATATACCTGAATAAGATCTCCTCTTAGATATCTATAACAGACATTGTAGAAGTTCAACTATTTTAGTCTTTCATAATAACTTAAATTTTCACATCCATGGATGCCCTTGGTATATTTTCGCTATACTCTTTCCAGTTTACTCATGCTTGTTTTCTTATAAGGTTTCCATATTGTTATTCTATACTCAAGTTTGGGTTTAATGTAACTAACAAACAATGGCTTCATTATTTTTGATTTCCTAGACTTTATACATCTTTTTATATAACCTACAACTCTATATAACTATCATTAACTGATTGGTTGACATGATAAGAAAAACTCATAGCTGGATCTACCCATATACCCAGGTCCATAAATGAGTCTACAGTTTCAATCATTGTGTGCTGTATTAAATATTCACCTTTCAATATATGCCCCCCAAATCTCATATGCTTAGTTTTGATGCATTTATCGGCATATTATTCTCCTGTGCCCAAATGGTCAATGTCGACAAGTTATTTTGCAGACATGTCTTATCTGTAACGCATGTAATCAGTTTACCCAATTTCCGGTTATATGCATATGGACTATAGAACACCTCAGATGAAAAAGTTAGGTCTAAAAGATACAGTCTAAACAACAAAGACCTAGGACAGAGTCCTGTGGGACACCTTGACTGTGGCCAAGGATTTCACCTGTTCAGTTGCTGTATGATACTTGCCATGTCCTATTTGAAAGGCATGTAGCTATCCATCTTATCAAGAGTACATCGATACCTAGTTGTACTAATTTATGGATCAGTGTTTTGTGTATGACCCTGTCAAATGCTGAAGTTAAATCTATATAAATTACATCACAGCACAATTTTTCATTCATAGCTGTGTGTTACAGAACATCATGTTACAGGTGGTAACAGATCTGTTTTCAACATATGCATGCTGATATAAGGTTTTAAGTCTCACCCTATCCAATTCTGACAATACCTTATCCAATATTACATTCTCCATTATTTTTCCACAACATGAAGGTTTACTTAAGGGTCTATATGACTTTGGGTTTGTCCTACTCCCCTTACCCTTAAAGACAGACTTAATAAGTGCATGTGTCCAGTCTTGAGGAATCTCCCCATATTTACATGACTTAGTGAAGTGTTTTCAGATCATTGTTACTAATTCCGTCTCCTCCCTATGCTTTGTTTGGATCCAGTTTGCGCAGTTCTTTTTTGACATAATCTAATTTGATTCCAGTATCTGGAGTTACCTGGATGTCACTCGGACAACTTATCACCCCTTTTGTGGAGCCAAACTCTTTTGCATATGATTTTGTAAATATATCTATAATCTGTTGTATCTGAGAATAAATTTTAGAATCTGCACACAGTTTATCAATTTGTGTGTCTTTACTCCTTCCACATTGCACATATCTATAAAAAGGTTTCCTATTATGCTCAATATCTTTATATAAATTTTCTTTAAAATTTTCTTGACCTTGTCTCACACTATGCTTAATCTGTTTGTCCAGCTTGTTTATTTCAGTTTTCAAAGTTGTAGTTTGATCTCTCTTCCATTTCTTATATTTTTTGTCACTACCCATAATCAGATATCTTGTTCTTAAGGAAATATATCCCCCTGATGTTGTATGCCTAGATCCTGATGTTAAAACATTTTTTTTTATTTTTTGCACTCAAACAATTTCTCTTTCAAAACTTTCCACATTCCATCTGTATTTTTTCCACTGAAAACTTCACTACAGTTAGTTTTACATAGTAACTGTTTTGCTTCCATATAATCTGTAATTAACCTTCTGTGAATTGGCTTAGATTTCAGTTTGGCAGAATTATCTAGCAACAAGTTTGCCTTTATAACCCCATGATCACTGCACAGCAACGGTGGTAGAACTTGACTTGAAGCTACAGTAATTTCCTTGGAAAGACAAACAATGTCTAGTATGCTCCGTCCCCTGGTAGATTTTTTTACAATCTGAAGAAATTGTTGTTCCTGAATATATGCTGTGAATAGTTTCCTTACTAACATTGTTGAATCAATATTATTCCAGTCAGTTTGGTATTTAAGTCCCCAGCTAATATTATTCTTCCCTCCTGTGTTTCATGTAAGAACTGTATGAATTCCTCTAGGTCATCTGCACTTGACTTTGGTGGTCTGTACACTCCAACAATTGTTATATGTTCCAAGGTTGTCTTTATTGTCACAGTTACACAGTCTATAGTATTGGTGTAATCACTGAACATGTAATAATCTCAGGTCTCATAGCTATCTTTAATCTCTATCATAACACCTCCACCTGATTTTTTGTAAGAATGTCTGTTACAGTAAAAACATTTATACCCTGACAGAACTGGTTTCAAGTCGTTGTTCTTTAACCATGTTTCACAAACAATAAGAACATTAGTCTTGTGGGTATGTAGCAAATTTTCCAATAAAAACAACTTTATTATTAATGCTCCTAGCATTAACAACCATCAGAAATGCATCAAATTTTGATATCTGTGAACTGTTAAATTTTCGACCTGTCAAAAATCCTGCCAAATGTTTGTCAAATACTGCAAAATATCTGCTGAAAAAATTCTCTTCCCTGATCTTGACAAATGCACACCATCCTGTCTGAACACGTGTGTCCAGAACTAAGCTTGGATGCTCTACAAATTTCCATTTTTTAAAACAGGACATTTTTTCCATGTAGGTATTTACCCAAAAAAAATTTTCATTCTCAGTGACCTGACTATCCTTTCTATAGGTGATTTGTGAAAAATACTTCCTAACACCAGTACAAGGTATACTATCTAAGAGGGCTGTCAGTTCCCTACTAACAGTCAGAGAATCATGTGGGTGACATCATTTGTACCAGTATGAATAAAAACAGATCCATGCTTCCTTATATTAAGGCGTTCCAAGGCTTGTCTCACATATTCTATGTATTTTTGCTCCTGGCTAGCATATCACTATTCAATGTTGATTATCATGTCTGCAAATACAACTATCAGTTCCTATAATAATTGAATCTCCAATTACAAGAATATCTTTGTTAGCCATCTCTGAAGAATCTTCAACTTCTGATACAGTAATATCTGCTCTATCAATTGTTAGGAAGGACAGATCTTCATCACTATTAGTCTTATTAATCCCACTGTTTTCATTGTGTATTAAATTTTCATCCAGCTGGTATTGTAAATCCACAGCTTGAGCCATGTAGTCAACATCTGTCTTTCTCTTCTTTTTTTCTTACAGTAATGTTCTGTAATGAATATGAATAGGTGTTTCCAAGGCACAATATAATGGCAATAGTAAGGAACTTTAACCTAATACTTCTTTAGTACTTAGATAAGTAAATAGCCATACTGAAAGTGCATAGAAATGATGGTGCCAGCAGATAGCAATTACTTGGATGTTATCCAGACTGGGAGGCTGGCTGCTTTTTTAGCTTGCCGAAGTACAAGTTATCTAATTTATCTCAGGTAATGAGATAAGGAGTAAGCATGTCCATGAGCTCCCATTATCTGGATTAGAAAGTATAGACACTTGAAAAAGCAGTTATAGATTACTGCATAGTAAATCTGGTAATTTGTGCCATATCATATTATAATTTGTAACCCTCGTCCATCATTATTATGGACTTTTTTTTCACAATTTTGAACAGGTAACATGGCGCATTGTAGGATAAATGACATTCATGTTTGCTGCTTGCATTACTGTAAATACCATACCTTGTGTAAGAATACTAGATAGAACAGGAAGTTGCTCCATGCAGGGTTGCTATCTTGTGGTTAGCATGGTTTGTTGCAGGATAGTGGACAGTTGCATCTGCCACTTGCATTACAGTAACTGCTATACATACAAATAAAACTGAAGGACAAAATATCAGAGTTGTGGTAGATCCATGCAAAGGATAGCCCCATGCTGACACCAAACATGAGGCATTATGGGTTGCCTGACACCGCTGTCTGACATTCTCATTACTGCAGGTAGCATGCAGATGTAGATCTCTATTAAGATGCATGTCTGGATTGACTTCCAATGAACAATATTCAGCAGACCCATGATGTACTTTGGGATACTGGGCAGTCATATTTGCCATTTATTGTACAGCAAGAACTGTGCCCATGGACCAGTCAGGCATGTGGGTATCCTTAAACATAATGACCTCCTGTGAGTGGTCAGGACATATAGAACATTGTAGTATGTTGGATGCTTAGATTTGCTGCTTGTAGCACTTGAGTTGCCACACATCCAAAGCTATCAGACAGGCTGTGTGGCAGGTCATGGCTTTTCAGGGCATGGTCTCCTGTGATTGTTGATGGCATGAAAACATGGGATCTTGTGGAACACTGGATATTCACTTACCAACATGATTAGATTTCTTGACCACTATTACTGTTCACACAGTATAGTGTTTGGTTGGATATAGTATTGTCAATCTGGACACTTTGGGAGCCCACCTATTGCTCTACACACTTTGTCACAAAGCACTCATTGCATGTATCTTTTTCTTCTCCATTTTTATTTGATATATTTACTCATTCCTCTCATCACTGCTCAGTGCTTCTCAGCTTGCACTCTTCACTTCTCATTATCATATGTTTGCACTTCAGAAGAACACTTATGGGTATGTGCAGTGCACTATTCACTGAACTTCTTCAGTGCATTCTTGATCCAGCCATAGTGTTTTCAGAAGAGGCAAAGAAGGACAAGATATGTAGGGTCAATATTAATGAAGGTCACTCAGTGAGAAATGGAAATATGAAGAAGACTTTTTTCTAAATTCCTAGAGCAGCATGGGTCCAAAAACTGTGGAGTGTTCCAATGAAGCATATGAAGAAAAAGATAACCAGCACCACAGCAATCAATAAAATAATAGCTTTATTTGATAGAACTAGTTATAAGAAGAAAAGTTGTAACTAACGCTATCAAACAAAGCTTTTATTTTATAGAGTGCCATAGTGCTGGTTATCTTTTTCTTAATATACTTTGTTTCTTTTATCTTTTTTTATATACGTTGTTTCTTTTTAAATATAACCAGCTTTGTCTAAGTGAGAGTTCCAGATGATTCAGGATTGAATAGATGTTTATGTTCTGGTAGGACCAAGGCAAGATAGGATAGGAGTGGGTGTCTGGTACCAGCTTTCCCACCTTGGGTAAAGGAGGTGGTGTGACCTGCTGTTAAACTGACCCCATCAGCAGTGTTGATGGATTGTTGTTCACAGCTTTTTGTCAAGTGTCTCAAATTCTACCAATGTAAGGGAGCATGGCTTCATGTAGGAATCCCCTACAGCAGTAGCATCAGTGAAAGCCACCAGTTACTGTGGTGACAGAGGGAAGAAGGTAGGCAGGGAGTTAAGTGGGTGTCTCACATGAATTAAGGACTAATAACTCTGGACTCTCACCCTCTCAGCTACACAGAAACTGAATGGACTGATACGTTTTTGCTTCAGGAGGGAAGCAGTGGGCTATAGAGCTCGTCTCCTACTTGGGAATGAATAGCTTTATAGGTAAATACTAGGCTAGACACCCTTGTGGACCAATTTCCCATTCAAAGGTGAGAAACAAACCCTGTGCTGTGTGTGTGTGTGTGTGTGTGTGTGTGTGTGTGTGTGTGTGTGTGTGTGTGTGTGTGTGTGTGTGTGTGTGTGTGTTTGTGTGTGTGTGTGTGAGAGAGGGAGACAGAGAGAGGTAAGCACCTTAAAAATTATACCAACTCCCTGGCTCTCAATCTGAAAGGGGAACAAATGATTCAGCAATGGGCTGACAGTGGAGGCCTGATGAAAAATGAGTGAAGGATAAAAAAGCACAGAGAAGAATCCAAGAAACAGAAATGCAATAATGTAAATAGTGAGATCTAAGCATTTGACTGACCACACCCTGCTGTAAAGATGCACCTTTATAGACTATGGCAACAAGATGGCTTCCTATAGAGATGTCAGCACTCCAAATGAAGAGTGAAGTAAGTGAAAAAAAAAAAAAACTGAAAACCTGGAGAATAGCGAATCTCAAACATCAATCTTCTTAAAGCCCCTCGCATCCCCAGAACTACTCTGAGACTGCCATATTCCAAAAATGGCAACTTGGACTCAATATATATACAGTGGATATAAAAAGTGTACACACCCCTGTTAAAATGCCAGGTTTTTGTGATATAAAAAAATGAGACCACAATAAATCATTTCAAAACTTTTCCCACCTTTAATGTGACATATAACATGTACAATTCAATTGAAAAACAAACAAATCTGTTAGGGGAAAAAATATAAAAAAAAAAAAAAAAACATTGGGTATAGTTGAGCAGTGTCTTGCTTTCAGTTTGCCTGTCATGTATAAGGTTGGTTCAAAGTTATGAACAATTAGTGTGCCTGTCTATCGCAGTAATCCCCCCCCCCCGGTGATTCACCAGTTCTGCAGTTATAGCAACTTCAAGGAACTGTCCCACCCAGTTGATAGTGGATACATAACACTAAGCTGAACAGCTGCAGTGAGTCACATTAGGGAAACTTATTTCTTAATAAAATGATTGTTGCATGACTAATAGTGATATGCATCCTTCATGGACATTGTGTAGTATTATGCATCATGCAACGTCTGAGTCATCCTGCTGTCTGTGATGCGCATTGGATTAATTTAAACATCTGTGCGCATAGACTACCATGTTTCTTTGTAGCTCCAGAAATTCCACAGCCATGCAGTGATGCTTTCTGAATCACTTTTTGCTTGCATACTATTCAATACCATGCAAGGTTATGCTACATAGTGTGCAGTTGTTTATGAATACTGCCCAAAGTCTGACTAGCTTAGAAAACTAGTAGAAATGTCCCCATCACTTAGGGTTGCCACCTTTTCAAATGGCCAAAGTGGGACATTTTTGGTACAAACATCAGATTTTACAGGCTGACACATACCCACGGTCAGTACAAAGGATAGAACTTAACTTTTTTGCCTAAATAAAAGCTTATTCTTGTAGCATTTTAGTTGCATATTCTGTTTCTTATAACATTTAGGTATTTTAGATACAAAATAACTGTTTTATGCAACTATTACATAAAATATAGGAAATAATTTTGTCCTAAAATCTCAGGACATTTGCCATTTTTTTAATTTTTTGTCAGGACACAACTACCCAAAGAGGGACTGTCCCTCGCAAAGTGGGACAGGTGGTAACCCTACCATCACTGCAAATGTATGATTGAAGCTTGACATTATAGACTTGCATGAAGACCTGATTTAAGTGTGCGTGCATGTGTGTGTGTGTGTGTGTGTGTGTGTGTGTGTGTGTGTGTGTGTGTGTGTGTGTGTGTGTGTGTGTATGTGGGCGTGTGCATGGGGGGGTTGCTAATTAACAACCATCACTCATTGAGTGACTCTTCAATATCTGAAATTTATCAAAATAAAAAATGAGCAAAAATAATGCATAATGTATTTTCTGTGAAATACTTTTGGTAATTGTGCTCACACTACATTATGCCTTTTATCCTATAAGACCACTGACGACTATGATATTAGTAACATTATACATGGCGTAAAAGGTTTAGACCAATTTGATAGCTCAGGATTAAATCTGTATTTATATTTTTCCAGAAGAAGGGGTGGAGGTAATGATGAAATATCATTTAACTACTGACAGCAATTTGGTGGACAGGAACATTAGAAATGAGCACTGCTTATCCTGTTACCTGTGGAAATATGTGGGAGGGAGCTTATTGTGTTTGCCCTGAGGATATGTCACTGCAACCATCTCAATAAACACCATGCTCTCATTTTCTGAACTTTAAATTAACTGTTTTGGCAGTTTTTTTACAGTCAGAGAGTGAACTCTAGTAGTTTTAATGTGTAATCAAGTTTGTCTTCAATGAGGTTGTTTAGTTATATGGAAACATGATCTCATAATGTAGGTCATTAATGTATGTTTCTCCTTAAGGAGCGTGTCTAAACTGTGTAGACCTGGGAGCTCAGTTTGCCTCTGCCTTACGACTGTTACTCATACTATACTGGAGTAGTTTATAAGCAATTTAAAGAATGTGGAATAGTCATGGCTCCAGTGACTACAATTATCTGTAAAAGGGAAGTATTATAGAGCGTGACTCATGTTCAACTCCAGAGCATGAGCATACAAGTACTGTACTGTATATAAACATGGATTGTAGGTTCTGGTATAACATATTTTAGTCTATGCCATGTGTTGTTGCTGCAGTAAATACATATACAAGCACAAATTCCTGTTCAGTGCTGGCATGCATTCTTAGTGTGGTAACTGTAGTCAGTGAACTGATGCCTGGGCCTCAGCATGTTGCAAAGAATTGCCTAATAGGGTATAATATACATATTACAGCATGCAGCTTAGAGTTGTGTTTCTGTGGAACAGGAAGCTGTCTCTAAAGGGATATATTATTCTTAATAACAATGCTTTACGTGATTCTGCCCTTACATTGATAATGGTGCTTCACGGGGGCAGCACCATGATGGATGGAAATGAAGGAGCATTTTATTAGAAAAAAGGGCTGACAGAGAGACTATGTGTCACACTGGTATAACGTTACCATGTTCTTTTTTGAGAGATGTCAGGAAGAAAATGAATAAACATACTCATCACAGCTCTTAGACTCCTACATTTACTGCCCTGATTTTCGCAGATGTTTACCTAACCTCCACTTCTTTCTCTCTCTCACTCTGCACATTTCTGATCCATGTGTGAAACTATGTAAACAAACTCAAATATTTACAGATAGGCAGCAGCCGATTAGTTTTCTGTCACAGAAAATAATGTATTGCCTCTGGTATTAGTTAATGCAGCTGCATTGATATAGAACGATGTAGTTTACTGTGCTACTATTAAATGTACAAAAATACTTTCAGCTTTAGACAAGTACGTGCTGAAAAGGTGTATCTTAAACAACATTCCAAAAATTGCATTATGGCTGCATCATATGGCCCGCAGCAGATAATAAAATTTAAGACAAAGGATGAAATGCTGCAAATCCTGGAGATATTTTTCTCAAGTTTCAAAAAAACACCACTTGCATACTTGGTTAACGAGCAAATTCATTTAAACATGGTGCGTTCTATCAAACACTCACAAAAATAGACCTTCGTGTTTACTTTGTGTTACCAAGTCAAAAAAATACAACAAAATGTATGCCTAGTCATGTTGCTGAAGAAGATGCATTGTGCATTGACTGAATCCAAAGAACACAGAATATAAAAAGCCCTTGATCTGTTGACTGAATAAACTTAAAAAAAGAAAAGAAAGAAAGACAGAAGGAATATTAGTAGACTAGTCAAAACACTTGTAGAGGCAGAATATATGTATATAGTTTAGAACGACTGAAGAACAGAAGCTGAAAGCAAACAGAATCCCTCTGGCCCACCTAGCCTGTTCATTCTCCTCACAGATACTCTGTGTATCATTGTTAGCAGATATACTGATCCCTCCTACCCATCTAGAAAGCAATATATGGCCAGTCTGTTTCTTGAGTGCATATATTTCCTTATATATTTTTTTATTACGGAACTTCATTGTGTGGGTGGGTGTGGTTATGTGTGTGTACCCATGATCCTTTAGTGCATTGTTTACTAGCTGCCTTTCATTTCTTCACTTCTTCATCATCAGCATGCCATTTCTATTCCTTGCATTCTGCCTTGTTTATCAGACCTGATTTAACATTTGTGTAATGCACAGAAATATGATGCTTCTTCCACGCCTTGGGCTGTGCCGCAGGTATAGATATGAAGATCGCTCCGGGTACTAAGCTTTGCAGTACCCTTCTTGCAACATCTTCACATTACATGTTGTTTGCTTCTAGCATTTAGGTCAATTTTGCATACAATATTTAACACTAGACAATACCCAGGAACCCATATCATGGATGGTCAGTTTTTATATTAATCATTTCTGTTAGATATGGCATATGTCATGCCAAAATTGAAGTAGGACCCACATGCAGCCCTTCCTTGATTTTTCTACTTTGACTGTCAATAAATGTGTCATATTCATTATACATGGTTCTTAAATTCTCAGTGTTTCCTTGCTATCTTTATACTTAACAGGAATGATTGTCCTGAGGACTGGTTTCATCACATACCCTGGCAGTAATTCCATTTTAAAGATGTCTTTAAGTTTCTTCCTCCAGCTTACATTGCTATTTACAAGCAGAGTCAGTCTCATCCTGGCATAATCCTGGGAAACAACTCTTTCTACCATTGTTTCATAATTTGCTAAAGGGCCATTAGCAAGTGGTGTGACTCAATCTAGCATTTATTAGTGTTATTATTAGTAGCAGTAATAGTGTCATCACCATTACTTTTTAAATATTCCAACAGCGCTTATGAATTCTGTGTTTGTACCTGATGTTTTGTTACATGAAGGGACAATTATCAGTTTTCCAGCAAAATTATTTATCTTACCAGATTAGTTATCATTCTGTTCTCTTCCTTTGAGAATGAGTAGAAAACAGTGTTTACTATATGTGCTTTTTATTCCTTTGCACACATTCCCTTTCCTTTACTGATCACACTAAGATTCCTTCAATTCGTATACCTTGTTTATTATGCTGACAAATGGATTGGACACTAAATTGGCCCTAGGTGTGAGTGTATGCATGTGTGTGCCTTCTGCGGAAGGTTGGGCACCGGGCTGGCAACTCGACACTGTAAAACTCCACTGCCAATCATGAGCGGACAGGTGATCTGCTGTGGTGACCCCTAACCGGGAAAAGCCGAAAGAAGAAGAAGTTTATTATGCTGACAAAATGATTAATACCCAGTGCTGATACAATTTGTTATACATCAATAATTTGAATAGGCACTGCTTAGGTTGCATTCCCTGACTACATCTCTTTAACTTGAAGCTTACTTAGATACTTATTTAATTGTTTAATTCTGATATTCCTCTTTCTTCTGACCTTACCTACTACATTCATTAACAAGAGTCAGCTATAAATAAATATATCTCATTTAATCAACTGATGATTGTTTGACCCAGAACCATCTAAAACATTGGGAGGTCAACAATCAAAATAGTGGCCTTCCCAAGGTCAAAAAACAGGAAAAAAACAGTTTATATACAAACTCCAAGACTGAAAATTTTGAAGAAAGTGAGGAAAATACTGCACTCTTACTTTTCTTTGATTCTGGTCATCATAACAGCATGCCAACATTCCTTTAGGTTTAATGTACAGAACATCAGTCACCTATCCGGTCACTCTCAGTAGGGCACCTTGGATAACTATATATATGTAGTAAGAGCAATTAATTGTGCTGCATACAAGTAGAACAATTGATTGGACAACATCTAACAAACAATAGCAACAGCACATTTTTTATCTTGAGCAGACTGTGTTATATATGGGGTAAGCAGCTACAAATGTGAATAAGCAAGCTAAAGGAAGGAAGCTGCTTGTCATTTAATCCAATACAACTTATTCCCATTAAACATCTCATGGAGATTTGCCCCGTCTTCAGTGTCCTCTCTATTGTTTACATACCATCATGACAAACCTTCTGGTATCACAGGATGTCAGAGTTCAGAAATGTATATTTAGAAGTCAATTAAATATATTTGTTTCCATGACTTAATGTATTTGGAAGTACAGATTAGTAATTCTTGTTGGAAATGCTCCAGGTGCAATGATTACGATACCCTTCACTACAAAGACATTCAACAAAATACTGAAAGCTTTTGATGGAGTGATGTGACTGATTCCTCACTGCAAGTGAGTTAACCTGGAAGACTAAAAAGATGCAGTGCACTACAAATCTGCATGTCACTGTGAAAGAAGCCTTAAAAGTAATTAAACTATGTTACTTTTCTTTAATCTAAAAATGTAACCACATGCAGTGGTGGTGCTGCGGTAGCGTTGTCGCCTCACAGTAAGATGCTGTCCTGTTCGATTCTCAGCTAGAGCGTCTTCTGTGTGGAGACATGCATGAATGGGCGTACCTTCGTTGAAGGTTGTGCATCAGGGCTGGCAACTCGGCATGTAAAAATCTACTGCCAATCATTAGCGGACCGGAGTTCCACTGTGGCGACCCCTTACCAGGAAAAGCCGAAAGACACAACATTGTGACAAGCAATTTTGCATGCTTAGTGACCAAGAGAAGTGTTTGTGTGTGTGTGTGTGTGTGTGTGTGTGTGTGTGTGTGTGTGTGTGTGTGTGTGTGTGTGTGTGTTTGTGTATGATTCAGAGACCCACATATCAGCAGTGGTGGATGACAACTAGCAGAGCTGATCACAGTATATGCTAACGGTTGTATAATCTGATGGTAATGAGAAACACTAGTAAAATGAGAGTTTCAATGTATGCAAATGAAGCAAATCAAGATGGCAGAGTGATTCAGAAATGTATAACTTATGTGATGCAACTCCTAACACCAGTATTAATTAATGCAGCCAAATCTCCAAGTTCGTGATAGCAAGAAAAACATGGAGATATGTTAGCAGTTGCAAGAGAATTAGTTAATGTGCAGCAGCAAGAGGGTGTTATTGCTGCTATGAGACATGGTTGTGCATGCCATCACCCTTGGAGTTGAAATGTCATCTGGTCTTGCTTAGCATCTCATGACTCCACGATACTGACATCATGGACCAGTACCATGCAAGACATTGTGGATATGTGTTACCCTCATCTGCAGGCCCATGGAAGTTGTGGAGTACCTATCCCAATGGATACCAAGGTATGTGCATCTTTACATCTGCTAACTACAGGGACCTTTCAACATCCAACTAGGACACGGTGGGAAATCTCTGGCATCTGCCTCTATAATATCAGTTTCTCAAAGCCATGCATCAGTATGTGGTGGCGTATTTGTGGTTTCCACATACCATAGAGGAAAGAGGCAACACACTGATGGATGTCTATGATATAGTTCATTTTCCTGAGATACTTGTGGCCAGAAACTGTATCTATATTGAAATAAAGACCCCACCTGAGGAGCTGGGAAGGAGATATTTGAACCACAAAGGTATCACTCCATTTTTTTGTCCTGCGGTATGTAATGTACAGGATACCATCTGCAACATGTCTGCAGGTTTCCTGAGCTCCCACATATAGGTCACCTATGGCCTGTACCAATAGCTTTTGAGGTATGACATCCCACCAAGGGTATCTTAATGGTGTTGCCAGATATGCCCCAAAGCTCTGCCTGATGACACCTATCAGAAATCCACAGAATAAAGCTAACCAGGGGTACAAATATGCCAGTCACATCAAGGTCATTGTGGAGAATATGTTTGGGCAGCCGAAGGCATGATTTTGCTGTCTGGATTCATCTGGTGCTACCCTGTAGTATGATCTTTGCAAGTGTGCAAAATTATTTTCAGTATGTGCAACATTATACAATGTCATATTTAGGATGCAGTTACAGCAGGGGGCCACTTGCCAGAGGAGCAGTCCCAGGCACAGCAGGCAGTAGAGGACAAGGCATATATGCAGTTGGTGGAGACGTCACCCGGAGCATATGACCACCTTAGATAGTGATGGGCACAGTATGCCATGACACCAACAAAGAGGCAGTGGCTTCTACACTGTAATCTATAATTTACAGTAAAAGTGATGCATGGAAACCCAACACCAAAGTGTGCCTTGCAAGGAGGCAACAGCTTGCACATATCTCTTGCATATAGTAAAGCAGATAAATTACAGTAAAAATGATGAATGCAAACCCAGCAAAAGACTGTGCTTATCCATTCACAGAATGTACATACCATGCATCAGACACATACAACCCAAGTAACAGTTTTCAAAGGGCAGGGCATAGTTATCATCATTTGCACAGATGAGGGTGGAAGCGCATGTGTGTATGTCTTTCACAGGGAAATGTATGAATACTGAGGAGGATTAAAAGCAAGACTGCACTTGTCTGGGGGCAGTATGTATATGGTAATGGACATTATTCATGTTATACAGCATGCAGACATTTAGCCAGAGGCATGGTATGACAAATGCAACTCTTGGTAGAGGCAGTTTCCTTGGGCAGGTACATGCATGGGATACTCAGATCTCTATTATGCAAGCCATGGACCTGTCCAGTAGACCAACCCTCAGTGTTGCAACTACTGCTGATGCTGTAAAAGACTTTGTGAAGGGCCGGTGTCATTGGATGTCTGCATGAGTAAAGCACTGGGGGCTGTGATGGTGTGACTGTATGACTGCTGGGGCAAGCATTGGCAGTAATTACACCACTAAAGCTCGATCTACTGGACAGGTTCAGGGTATGCATGATAGAGATCTGCCCACTGAAGCTGCCTAAACAAGAAGTTGCAATGGTCATAGCATGGCTCTGGATAAATGTCAGCATGGTATATGACCATAAATGATGTCCATTACCAGATGTATCATTGCTATGACTGTCATAGCTCAGCAATGTTCTCTGTATTGGTCATTGTCATCTCCACAGCAGATGTAGCAGTGAAAGTACTGGTGCTGCTTGAAAGTGATTTGATAATGGAGGTAACAATGAATTAACTTCATGGTTAGTGCCTGATGCTCAGCAGGTAAGCATGAGAGGGCAAGGCATGGGCTAGTATGTGATTTAGTTTGCAAAACAATAGCTTATATGGGGCATGCAGTCCAGGAGAACATCTTGCATGCTATTGAATTAGCCTTACTCACTCTGCAATGCCTTTGGTGGTACAAGCCATAATGACTCAATACTTATGCTGGGTTTCCGCCATTCACTCATCTTCAGGGGGAGGGCAGTAATCATGTCTGCAACAAGCACCAGTGCCCACAACCCTAAGGGGCTATTGGCAGATTCTGAAAACTGCCCTGTAGGGGGTAACACACTTTCCTGACAGCCCATGTCCCCTGTAATTTGACTACCCTTTATGGTGTGCGGGCATTCTTTCATAGTGCTATAAGGCTTACTGCTTTCCCTCATGTTTATATCATGCAACAGTGATTACACATATCAGGGCTCTACTAATTACTGCCTCTGAATTGCTCAGTTTTTACAAAGTACTGACTGCCCAAACTTTGAGATGAATTCTGCATGGCATCATGCACATGCAGGCAGCACTGTAGCTCCAGGAGTTATATGCAATTCTGCAGCTAATCTAATGAAAATGGAGCCACTGTACTGCAGGTTGTATTCATGAAATATAACCACAGAAAGAACTGTCATGTTTCAAAGCTTATAGCCTAATGTTCAGATAATCCAATACAGTATAACATATGTGTCTGTTTCACCACTAGTTGTATAAGTGAATTAATCCTCATTATGCAGCAGTTTGGAAAATGGAGTACATGCCTTTCCCTGAAGAACAAGGCATATTTCTCTGAAAAGTGTATGAGAACAAGCATGACTTCTGAGGATGAAGGAACAGCATCTTTCGGGGCACAGAAGAGGCCCATGGAGGAAACAAAGATATTCCTCTACCTCATCTACTGAGACCAACGCCAGTAGCTTTTGAAAGTGGGTTATAAGGGCCTGCAATATAAAGCTGAGGCCTGGAATACTGTGTCAAGGGCTGTCACAGCTGTGATGCATATCCTGCACACGTGAGCAATGTCAAAATCACTGAAGTGATATGAGACAGCACCATCCTGACCTCCTTGGCTGATGGGAGGCCAAAGTTAAAGCTGCAGCATCACAGATGATGTGTAGGTAACCTTCATCTTATCTACGCATATGAACTGTCAGTATGTGGCCTTGCCTTTAGGATTGCATGCCCTAATGCATGTGGGTTTGATTCATACACTTGGTGGCATATTGTGGCATCACTGATAATTTGGGATATGTGTTTGTTGTAGAGTTAAGGTAGATTTTAGTACAGTACCTATAACATTGTGGGTGGAAAAAATATGTGGGAGCACTATTTTTTCATTGTATGTTTATTTCTCTCTGTCCCATCCTCTTTCTCCTTATCCTTTGTATTATATAGATTTACTTTGTTTTTCTCCATTTATGTCACAGTTCTATGCAGTGGCATATAGACCTGCACCTGTCACTCCAGCAAGGGATGTTAGACAATCACACAAGGGGGGGAGATCCACCTTGGATTCCGGGAACTACTGCCCCATCAGTCTGACGAGCCTAATCTGCAAGCCTATGGAACGTATTATCATGGAACTTATAAACAAAGACATTGGCAGCCTTCAAACACTGGACCCCACCCAGTTTGGGTTCGTGAAGGGCCGATCTTGTCTCCTGAACCTGAATGACTTTTTCGAATCAGTCTCCAGAGCCATAGATGGGGTTAAGGTGGTCCACACAGCCTATCTGGACCTTGCCAAGGCCTTTGACACCATCCCCCACTCTGGAATCATAGATAAACGTACAAAGCTGGGCATTAATTCCTACGTTACTAGATGGGTTGCCAACTGGCTTACTGACAGAACCCACACTGTAAAAGTAGCTGACTCCAAATCCAGCTCCAGACAAGTGATAAGTGGAGTAACTCCGGGTTCAGTCCTGGGACCGCTCTTGTTTGGCATCTACTTCTCTGAAGTACAGGCCAGCACTAAGGGACTCTGGCTAATCTCCAAATGATGTGGATACTCTACAAAAGGGCTTTACAGAAACAGATGCTTGGTACCAGAGCCATGGGCTCAAGCTCAGTGCCAAAAAATGTATAGTTATCCCCTTTGGGAAAAAACATGTACCCGTGAATTACCACATAGGTGGCAGTACACTAAACACTGAAAGTGTGATAAGAGACTTAGGGACACAGGTGAACAGTGGTCTCACCTTCGATAACCACATTGCCACAACAGTCAGGAAATCCTTCTATGTGGCACACCTCATCACTAAGGGATTTTCATACAGAAAAAAGGAGGTAATTTTCCCAGTGTACTCATCCCTCATTAGACTCACTATAGAATACAATGCCCCATTTGGTATGTACCTCTCAAGACATCTGCTACAACTGGAAAAGCCGCAGAAATACCTCGCTAAAAGAATCACAGGTGAAAAGCAGATGCCCTATGCTGACCGCCTTAAAAAACTCCAGCTATACTCTGTCGGATATCGTCTACTCAGAGGCGATCACTGCTTAACATACAAGGCCATGTCAAACCCAGAGCTGTTGGACATGCTATACTTAAAGAAATCCCAGCCCCTCAGAGCCACATGCTCCTGGGATCTAAACCTTGTCATCACAATAAACAAAACATGCTGGAGGGATAGATTCCTGACCCAGAGACTCCCCAGACTCTGGAATAGACTGCTCATACATGTCAAGCAGAGCGCCTCTTTGGCCCTCTTCAAAAGGAACCTTGACGATTGGATGGGAGAAGGGAAATTCACCCCGGGGATCACGTCAGTCACCCTGCTAGACAGGGGTCTAGGGAAGTAAATAGTGTGGGAAGAAATAGCCAGGGAATTGTTATGGCTAGGCTTGTATAGGCTCTAGGGCCGATAGCCTAGTACCAACCTATGAACCTATGAACACTCCCACATGTGACATAGCCATCCACTCCATTGGTGAGCCACTCTGCCATGGTTGACTCCACACATCAAACCAATGCTGCATGGGATACACCAGCCAGCCATGCAGCAGAGGTTGGGGTTGTTTCCTCATTGGTAACAATGACGGTGGGTTTGACACCTTCATGATCCACCTTCATTATCCACCAACAGCTCATCAGCATTGTGGGAATTTGATTGAAAGATGACTTCCTAGGTGGCAACTATCTTAAAAACTTTATGGGCTTATGAAGTCATGTCTCTGCCCTGTACTGGATCCTCCCTCTTAGCCATGGCCTTTTTATGAGGAAGCCAGGGTGGCATTTAATTTTCCCTGAGTCACAGCTGGCATCCCCATCCTATCTACCATCATGGTGTTACCCTCCATTCTACATCTATGCCCACATTTATTCATTGTCCAGTCCTCCCAAACACCATTGTCTACCCACTGTTTGTCTGGCATCCCCACTGTAGTCCCCTTCCATCAGCACATCAGCAGTTCCCCTATTAGTCTTGTCTGTTTTCTATATTTGTCTGTTTGTATGGCCCTGCTAGCTACTCTCACTATTTCTGTCTCTCTCTCTCTCACCTTCTCTTACTTCTCTTACTTCCATCATCCTTTTATCTTGTCAGCTTCAGTATACCTCAATTTGGTCAACAACTTCTGCTCTGTCTTTGCTAAACATGGAAATTATTTTGGATTTCTTAAGGTCACAGAGTCAGCATTTAAAATTGCTGCCTAGTTTGTGGTCTTTACCATGATTATTTTTGGCATAATCCTTAATTCTGTGGGTGGCAGTTGTGGACACATGAAAAATAAAAGAAGTAATGTACCTGCATTTCCCTTTTCCACCTCCCTCTTGGTCATTCCTTAGGTTTTCACCTTATATCCTACCCTCTTCTTGCTTCCCCATGTTCATCACTTTCCTATATTCCCATTTCCAGACTTTAATTTAGTCAAAGAGTAGAATGGGACCACCAGCATACTGACCAGTTAAGTCTTCTGTATTATCCTTCTTGCTGCATCTTAGCCTATGTAATAACACAGGGGGTCTGGGAGGAGTATACACACCCCATGTTCACTGTTTTTCCTCATCTTTCCCTGCATCTGCAACTTAGCAGTATGTGTTCTTACCTTTTTTCTGCATGTAGAATATTTAATAAGTTCCCCTTCTAATATTGATTTCCGTGGCTATTGATTTTTAATGAGCTTCAGTCCTCCTCACTAACAAGGTAAACAAAAGTGGGCAGGCCATGACTGCAACAGAAGTATTTCTGACCAGGGCATATCTGCTCATACCAAATGAAATGACTGGTACCCTGTTAAAAAAATAAGAAAGGAAAAGTTTTAGGATATGATTAAATGTTTACCAAAAAATGGCAAAATATGAATTTAAGTGGGGAAGTGTTGCCAAAGGAATGCATCTGAAAGCAAGAGCCATGTGAGAATATGCTGTGACTGCAATAGAAACACAATTCTGTACAACTGAAATTCAAACCTCATGTTCTAGATGTAGTCATTAGCATGACAGGAATGTTTAACTTGCCATTAATAAATTCTGTGGAAACCATACTCAAGAAAAGACATTTTCCAAGGATATGCAAAAGAAAGCAATGATGAAAAGAAAGTGCATGTTATTGAGCACAAATATAAAGTGAGTTATCCATTTGTTCTGGTGAACTGAAAACAGATGAACCTGTTTCTTTCACTGAGACAGAAAATACCTAGAATTAATAGGTAAACATTGAACTTAAGGCTGATACCCAGATGTGATGAATAGCATTTTGTATGAAGAAATTTGTAAAGTATCAGAGTTTAATGGCACTCAAAAGAAAACTATGATGGATTAAAAGTTATTGTTGTAAATACATAAATAATAAGTACAAGTTCCCTTTACAAATTAAAGCACTTAAAGAAAAATTTCCTAACATTTTATTTTATTATAAATTGTAAATAAAAAAAAGAATGTAAAAAAGAAAAAGCACCTTTTTCTTTTTGCAAGGGGGTTTGCCCCGTACCCTCCCATACATGTGTGTTTTGCCTCTCATATTTTGTTCTAGTTACATATAACAACTTTAAGATCACACATAGGGGAATGGACATATTTTCTATCACCACTGTATGGCAATCTTGCACAGCTAAACCAACCACCTTAATTATTCAGATGTTCCCCCAAAAAAAACTCTAACTATACCAGCAAAACCACCCCACTACCTACTACCTACAACCTTAATAATACCAGTGAGTAAAACTAAAAACAAATTGTTCACACAGATGTATTTTTGGCACTACTGGTATTATGCAAATCTAATCAAATGCTGGCTATGGCCGCACTAATGTTTGCCAACAATGCAGTAACTACCCGACTAAATGTTTCAGCACAATGCAGACCCTTTACCAGCCCTAGCTACTAAAAATACATACACACTAAATCATAAACATATATTCAATCACCCACAGAGCACAAAACCTGCAATCGCATATATAACTATATATATATATATATATATATATGGATCTAGGACTTTTGATTGAAAGATCAAAAGCCCAAATCTATTACCACTAAACACACTTTAACAAAAGTGCTTTCATCGAAAAAGCACTTTCGTTAAAGTATGTTAAAAAAAAAAAAAAACACAAAATCTACTTGAATGCAGGGG